>NC_034596.1:40894660-40902069 GCF_900095145.1 Mus pahari
CACAGTCATCTATTGGATGGAACACAGGGCCCCCAATGGAGGAGCTAGAGAAAGTACCCAAGGTGTTGTAGGAGGCTGCAACCCTGTAGGTGCAACAACAATATGAACTAACCAGTACCTCTTGAGCTCGAGTCTCTAGCTGCATATGTAGCAGAAGATGGCCTAATCGGCCATCATTGGGAAGAGAGGCCCCTTGGTCTTGTAAACTTTACATGACCCAGCACAAGGTAAGGCCAGGGCCAAGTAGTGGGAGTGGGTAGGTATGGGAGCAGGGGTGGGGGTGGGGTATAGGGAACTTTTGGGATAGCATTTGAAATGTAANTAAAGAAAATAATAATAAATAAATAAAAAATAAAAAAGAAACAACAAAAAAGAAAATATAGTACAGTCGAAGCTTCTGAAAAAATATGTATAGGAAGGCAATCTCAATGAATCTCCCCAGGAATGCAGGCAGTGTTCAACTTCCTTTCTTTTGCCACCAAATGAAATCTCTCCTACTGAGATTAGGTTGTATGTCATTGATGGCACAGGCCATATTACTGGGAACACTTACACAACTCATTGTACATAAAGAAAGCTGGTGGTGCCTACATAGAGCCTTCACATGCTAGCATCTTTTGCATAAGAATGCACTCTGCATGCTACAAAAGGAGAAAAATAAGCAACAACCCAGCCACAAAAACTTTTATCTACAATGGTGTTTTGCCTCAAAGGTATATTATTGCAATGTTGGAACAAAATGCGGGGAAAAGCAGTCAGTATATGATTTGAGTGAAGGCCCATTACATGAAATGGAACCCATACCCAGCATTAATTGGGTATTCAAGAACCTGAGACTAGATGGCCTAGTGACCTAGGGCAAAACCAAATACTACTGTTCTAAAACAAACAAACAAAATAACGTAACAATAAAATGACCCCTAATGACAATCTACCACATTCGCAGATCAGTGTCCTGTTCAGTTCTCATCAGAAAAGATTCGGCCTGCAGCATATCAGAACAAATATATAGACTCACAGCCAGATATTATGTAGAGAATGACTTTATAACACTCAGCCCTAAATCAATTATCTCCAACAAACCCCTTTCTATCAGCTCCTTGTAAGAAGAAGCAAAAAGAGTGTAATAGTCAAGAGGATGCGGGACACCTAGACAACCTAAATTAGGTTAGAAAAAATGCTTAATAAACATAATCAAGCACATATTAACTTAGAAAGACTGAGACATTTTGCATAAATCTGATGGTATCCACACCATGCTGTCCTAGAGCTGAAAGGAGATTTGGACACAGGACTAACCCAGAACCAATCTCCAACTGATAAACACATGCAAGTGAATATTTTGTCCAAGGGAGCATCTCTGTGGAAGCATTTATCAGTAGATTGCATGCTTCACTGTAAATGTACAACAGAAAATGAACTCAAAGGAATCTTTTAAGGTTCCGTGCCTCATAACGTTGTGACATGACCTTTCTTGTAAACTTTTTAAATTTATTGTGATTGGTATTATTATTAAACTTTATCTCATTTTGTCTTTTTTATTTTTAATTTATTTTATTTGTGTACTTTTTTCACACTTTACCCTACAGGTGCTTTGCTTATATCCTAAGCCTTACTGTTTAGTGTTTTTATGGAATTCCTAAGAATGTGAATGAGTCTGTTTCTTGTGTATTCTACTGGCTGCTTTGCATTTGTTTGTTTGCTTTGTCCAATCACAGTTGTTCTCCCCCTCTCGGTCTGCCCACCCACAGTTCCTAATCCCATTCCTTCACCCATGTCTCCAAAAGGATGTCCCCACCCTGATGTCTTTGGAGCCTCAAGTCTCTCAAAGATTAGGTGCATCTTCTCTCACTGAGGCCAGACCATGCAGTTCTCTGCTGTATATTGTCAGAGACCTCAGTGCAGCTTCTGTATGCTGCTTGATTGGGTGCTCAGTATCTGAGAGATCTCAGGGACCTGGGTTGGGGTTAGACTGCTGGTCTTCCTATGTGGTCGCCCTCCTCCTCAGCTTCTTCCAACCTTTCTCTAATTCAACCACAGAGGTCCCTGGCTACTGTCCATTGGTTGGGTGTAAGTATCTGTGTTTGTCTCAGTCAGTTGCTTGTTGGGACTCTTGTAGGACAGCCATGCTTGGTTCCTGTTTGTAAGCACACTATAGCATCAGAGATCCCCTTGAAATGGATCCCAAGTTGGGCTTGTCACTGGACTGCATTTTCCCAAGTCTATTCTCCTACTATCCCTTAGAATCCATTTCCCCCCTAATAACAGACAGGGGTTAATGGTTTTGGGAGAGGAGATGGAAAGGGACTAGAAGGAAGTAGATGGATGGGAAACTGTAATCAGGATATATTCTGTGAGTAAAAAACTACCTTCGATTAAAAAAAAATGTATGTGTGAGTGTGTGTGTGTGTATGTGTGTATGTGTGTAAAAAGCACAAAGGGAATCAGATCAGGGTAGTTCTACAGACATATTAGCCATTCTTATCTTCATATATGCCCAGATTTCTAAGAGTACTAAAAACTGTGTAAACTATCATATACAGGTATATGAGAAGTTCATCTTGTTTTCTTTTCTTTTTGGTAATTCTTTACCTTTCCATTTGCTTTTTTTCATCATCTCAAATTGAGACACCTGCATTTGTTCTCAAAGACAGATTTGTAGGGAAAAGGCCAATATTCATTGATTGCTAACAGGGCTTTTCACAGGAGTTTTTGTACCTAGATAATGAATCCAATAAGGACTGACTATTTCACTTTCTCATTATCAGCCTTTCACGCCTGACCCTTGTTTCCCCCAGGCTTTCTGGAAAACACTTGACTCGTTATTCTGAAGCACCCACTCAATTGTTATCTTATTGCAATCATTTTTCTGTCATCAGATTGTCACAGATGTTCAAAATGCACAACTGCTACCTTGAACATTAGCACTGTCTCATTCATCTACAACCAACTGTGAAATTTAGTCATTTTAGTGGGAACTGAAGATAGCATGTGTCTTGTTTGTAAGTTGTTTATAACTATGCTCTACAGCCAGTCTTTAAGCATATACCAAATTGAAAGAATACCTTAGTAAATATAGTGAAAAGGTTTATTCCCTCGTCACTGGAGAAATGACTATTTATTTCAAGAGAGCCAGAGGGAATGCATGTCAGAGCAGCTTTTTGTCCAGCCAGGAGCACCTATAAACCTCTGGGGAGACGCTGGGTCAGGGACTTTAGTTCACACAGAAAAACACCCATCAATTAGAAAGGCTGTACCATTACTAGAGATGTTCCAGGTAATTTTCTTGATAGAAAATAGTCCCAGAATCAAGTCCCCAAATCAAATTGCAAATACTGTATACTTGAATTTTACATTATATACAAAAAGATAATTGCCTTTACACTCATAAAGATAATGATATTCTATCAATTATTTATCTTTCCAGATGTCCGACCTAAATATAAATATTCCAGTATAGTTTCAAACAGAAAACTTAGCATTAGTTGTCATCTTGTCTTCCCCCCCTCAATAAAAGATGTGACTAGACTGAGAAAACGGCTGTAGTGGTTGGGTGCTCACCTATTGTAAAGGAGGCACTGGGTTCCACCTAAAAAGGACATGTTAGTGCATTATGGTAATCAGTCTGAACTCCATGAAATCCTCTTTCCATGAAAAAGCCAGTTGTTTTTAATACAGAAATTTGATAAAATGTCTATGGTTCTCTTATATTTACTTGTAAACTTTTATTTTTATACTATTCTGGTTATTCCTTTTATTCATAAAACTCTAATTTTTTTCTTTCACAGTCTGAAAAAAATATTTTTCCAATCTTAACTATTTATATCAATAATATACCTACATCCATCTATACATTTTCAATTTTACATATCCTAAGATTTAATTTAAAGTAAATTTATACTTCTAATGAATAATTATAAAATTACTAGAACAGTTTCTATTCCACAGGAGTTTGGAGCAGCCTTGCTAATAATATTTTCAAGAAAGCATAGATGTGAGGTATATCAATGCAACAGGATGTGCTAACTCAATGGATGGGTCCTTATGCGTGGGTCTGCAGAATTGTGCCTCAGATTGACTATTTTTGTATAATATGGTCACACATATAATATATGTAAGTAGGAAACAGAGGATTTGAGTCAGAATACTTTCTAGACACAGATAGTCATGATACCAGTTAGATGACCAGTAGAGAACTGCAGATAGTATTACATGTATATTTGAAATACTTTGATCTACCTATAAGGTACATTCTAATCCCATATCTTTTAGACAGAAAATGTGATTTAGCTCCAAGAAAACAAAGGTGACCTGTGCACAAAATATCACAACAGCATTTAACCGTGTGCTGACACATAGTACCTTCATGAAGAAGATGCTAATAACTTTTCATCACACTACAAACACCATTTAGAAAATTTGAAGCAATAGATTTTTCCATACAATACCAGGACTTTTGCATAAATTTCTGTATTAGCTACATAATCATGAACACTAATATGTTTTAATTATGTCATCTTAACCTAAGATTAAATTTTGATAGAGAAAATAGTCCTAAAGAAAATAAATAAAAAATCAGGAATTTTTAACAGTATACTCACACTGAAATTCGCAGACAAAAGAAACTAAATAATGAGGACCCAAGAGAAGATGCTTGAATATCACATAGAAGGGGAAATACTACTCAGCTATTAAAAACAGTGAATTTATGAAATTCCTCAGCAAATGGATGAATCTGGAGGGTATCATCCTGAGTGAGGTAACCCAATCACAAAAGAACTCACATAATATACACTAACTGGTAAGTGGATATTAGTTCTGAAACCTAGAATACCCAAGATACAATTTTGGGCATATGTCCTGACATAATTTCCAAATGTACAACAACACAAACAACTTGGTTAAGGCCATGTTTTATTTGCTGATTAATGGACAAAAGGGAATGTAATTTATTTCAAGTATTTTCTTGAAAGTCTGTGCTCATAAAAATCATGAAAAGTTGGAAACAGACTGGTAAATCACTGAAACTTTAAATATATCTTACACAATCTCATTTGTACAAAAATACAAGTTAAATATAAACATAAAGCAGGCATGGTAATTTTATGCGTGGGAGTTGGGATGGGAGAGGAATGGGGGAGGGGAGAACCAGGTGTAGGAAGAAGCAGGAAGAGAGGGACCGGACAATGAATAGAAATCAGCAGCATGCAGGAGGGGGCATCCCTAGGAAGTACCAGAGACCTGGGATGGGGGGAGGCTCCAGGGCATCAAGGACGATGACTCTAGCTGAGATTCCTATCTCTGGGGATTATGGAACCTGAAGTGAGCATCTCCTGCAGTCAGGCGGCACTCCCAGTGGAAGATTAAGAACACTACCCCACCTACAAAACATTCCACCAACAGTGTGTCCTGCCTATAAGAAATGCAGGAGCAAAGATGGAGAAGACACTAAAGGAATGGCTGATGAATGGTTGGCTCAACTTGAGACACATTCCATGGGCAAGAACCAATCCCTGACACTATCTGTTATGCTTTCAGGAAGGAACCTAACATAAACTTGTCTCAGAGGCTCCACCAAGCTGCTGACTGAAACAGACGCAGAGACTCAGCAAAACATTGGACGGAACTCATGGAATCTTATGGAACCGTTAAGAGGATTGATGGACTCTGAGGGGATAGGGACTCCATGAGAAGATTAACAGTGCCTGCTAACCTGGACTCTTGAGAGCTCCCAGAGACTGAAGCATCAACAAAAGAGGATGCAGAGGCTGAACCTAGGCCTCCCACAAGTAACAGAAGTGCAGCTTGGTCTTATTGGGGGCCCCCAGCAACTGGAAAGGGGGCTCTCCCTGACCCAGTTGCCTGCTGTGGATACTGTTACTCTAACTGGGCTGCACTGTTAGAAGTGCCCAGGCCTGTAGTGACTTGGTGTCCCAGGGTGGGTTGATAACCAGCAGGTTACTCTGCCTTCTCAGAAGAGAAGAGGAAGGGAAGATGGGGAGGAGCTGTGTGAAGTGGGACTGGGAGAGGGGGCTTCGGTTAGAATGTAAACTGAATGAATGAATGAATAAATAAATAAATAAGATGAAAAAACACAAAACAAACAAAAAACTACTAGAAAACAGGAACTTTAATCTTTTTTATGCCAAAACTAGTTCATCATTGTCTTTTCTATGGTTTTCTCATTTGCTGGTTTCTCTACTCATACACTTCTCAAGCCCCCTGACAACTTCTTCTGTTAATGCCCTGTACTAGAACTGCCTTTTTGTTTCCCTAAGTTCATGCACAATAGTCTGTATACAAAAAAAAGGCCTCTTAAATTGATTGTCAAAAAGTTTACAGGATAATCTAAAGGTTGATAAGAAAGACGAAGTGTTGTTGTATAAGAGAAAATAAAGTTTAAAAATGGGTACATAAGCACATCTGGGACAGATATGTAATAGCTTTTAATTCATTATTCTGAAGGAAAAAAAAAGTGTTTAACATGTTCGAAGACCATTTTCATTTTCCTTTATTTGTAATGCTGTTATCAATTTAGCACAGTCAGAAAGAATTCATAATTAAATTTTAGTTCTCATTAGCAAACTAAATGCAAATACCAGGATGCTCACAAACTTTACAAAAGGACCTCTTTGGATCTCCATAATACAACTTTGTATGTAAGAAGCAAGTATCCACTTTTACATAAAGGACTAATTGGATTTTCAGTGTGGAGAACTTCCTAAAATTTTATCAGAGAAAGGTGCATTATCATCGACCAATTCTTTAAATTCAGTAAGGCGGTGGGCCACACAAAGAAGTAATATAAGTCTAAGGTGCAAAATGATTTTCCAAAGATGATAATTACCTGCTAAATAATTATTTTCAATGATTAGTTCACATATTGCTTTCCTTAATGATAGGTACAATCTCACAAAACACTCACAGCTGGCCCAAGAACTAACAAAAGATTTTAACGTGATTTTATTGGAGTGGGAAAAATTCAGGGATAAAGAGGTCTCAGAAGAAAAATAGAAAACAACTAAACGAAATTAGATCTCTTATTATAGAATATTAAACAACAGTGTTTTTAGTGTTGGTAATAAATAAACCAAAGAAACTTTTAAAGGAAATTTTGTTATTTATTATTGAAATGATCTCATCTCTTTGTTAGATGTAAAACAAGTGTCTCCACACACCACATTAAGAAACAGTTTAAAACATTGGGACCTCCAGTGTCTTTTTATTATTAAATTATTTTATTTATTTATATTCAAAATGTTGTCCTCCTTCCTGATTCTCCTCCAAGAGTTCTTCACCTCATCTCTTCCCCATTTCCTCTAAAAGGGTGCTCCCCACCTTGCTCTCTCTCTCCCTGTCTCTCTCTCTCTCTCTCTCTCTCTCTCTCTCTCTCTCTCTCTCTCTCTCTC
>NC_034596.1:40902339-40909902 GCF_900095145.1 Mus pahari
AGATTTTGCTGAAAGGACCCTGATATAGCTGTCTCTTGTGAGGCTATGCCAGTGCCTGGCAAACACAGAAGTGGATGCTCACAGTCAGCTATAGGATGGAACACAAGGCCCCAAACAGAGGAGCTAGAGAAGGTACCCAAGGAGCTGAAGGGGTCTGCAACCCTATAGGTGGAACAACAATATGAACTAAACAGTAACCCCAGAGCTCGAATCTCTAGCTGCATATGTAGCAGTGGGAGTGGGTGGGTAGGGGAGTGGGGGGCGGGCAGCGTATAGGGGACTTTGGGAATAGCATTTGGAATGTAAATGAAGTAAATACCTAATAAAAAATTGGAAAAAAAAAGAAAAAAAAAAAAAAAAAAGAAGATGAGCCTTCTTTGTCCAAACAATTTCTTCTTAACTTCTTCCCTCCCTCCTCTCTCCTCTCCTCATCCCTTCCTTTCTCCCTTTCCCTCCTCCTCCCTTTCCTCCTTCTTTCTCTCTCTCTCCCTCTTCCCACTCCTTTTTTCCTGAGTGTCAGATATCCATTTACAAATAGGGCATTTTGAAGCAGACTGCATGTATAGAGAAAAGACTAAGAATTCTGATTTTCGACATCATTATAACAAGAGAATGTTTTAAAGAATATTTTCAAACTTTATGAAAAAATACAGCTACTCTACATCACAGCCACAAATATGGATTTAACATACAAGACACTAACGATGTACACACATTAATGTAAAAATGGGGATGCCAGGAACATCTGAGCTTGAGTATGAAGTCATTTTGTAAATTTTATGGTACAGGGAATTATATAAGGCTTGAGAACTTAATACTATAAGAAAGATTAAATAGTTTATAACACATTCTTCATTAGATTTTATCTCCTTCCAGATTCATTGGTTTTAAAAAGTAATTTTTCATCACTGTGAATGGGGCTATCATTCTTTTATTTACAGTTAATTAAAACCATTAAATTGTATATATAGAACAATTTCAAAGGTGCATGTCCTGTTTCCAATGATTGAATTATCTAGATGTTTATTAATACAGACACATGTAGAAGGAATTCTTATGAGTCAATATTAAAAAGAGCATGGTTTCCTACATATGTTTACATTGTACATGCACATTTAAACACATCATCAAGTCTTAGTTATTTGTGTCTCATGTTTTTCTTTCCTGTCAACAGGAGTCCTTTAAAATATCAACATTTCTTACATAGTTAAAACACACCATCATCAAAATAAATTTTACCCTTTAGCTATCATGTATTCTTTTGTAAACTGGGGTAAATAAATCCATGTTTCTCTGTTGCTAAGTGACACCCATCAGACTTCTCTCGTGTCATCTCTGAACTTTGAGATTTAGGAGCATGCTGTCTCAAATCCAGCTGGTATTCTTTTACATGACTTAGTTATATGGAATTGTAGTGTAACTCCTTTGCTGTCAGAAAAGATAATCTATAAATTTTGCTCTTTGAATTCTGATAAAATAAAATTTGGGCTTCTGCCTGAGGTCTTTCTTGGTGGACATGAAGGACACCCTGGGGAAAGCAGGTGTATGTAGTTATTGGATGGTGTCATTCAAGTGCCACTAGGAAATTGGTAAGTTTATTTATTTCTTCTCTAACCTTTATTTGTTTTGGTTGGTTTGTTTGTTTTTGCTGGTTATCCTATTTTCCTGAAAAATGAATGGCTGCATAAAAAGAAGAAGTAGGCTGACCAACAGCATTCATTGCTCTCTTCTTCCTGATGGGACACAGCATGACCAGCTGCCTCAGGCTCCTGTACCATGACTTCCCCTCCCTTCTGTAAGTCACTTTTGTCAGAGAATTTTGTCACAGCAATGAGAAAGCTAACTAGTGCAGATGTTTTCAGACTGGGAATTTGTAAGACACAAATAAAAACAATTGTCTAGAAGCTGGAGCTATGGCTCATCAGTTAGAAACATCTGATGCTCTTCCGAAAGACTTGGGTCCTATTTCCAGCACCAACGTGACAGCTCACAATCATCTGAAACTTTAGTTCTGGGGAATTTGATGATCTTTTTGTACTCTGAAGGCACCAGAAATACAGGCATACATGCAAGCAAAACATGCATACACTTGAAATAATAACGAAAAAAATTTAAATCCCCTATTGTGATTCTGAATACCTTTCCTTCATTTTTGAATTTTTAATACCTTATTATCAGATGGTAATACAATGTAATTATTATTTTTTTTCACCTGCTATTGTTAGCTTTTATTACAAAGTCATATTTTTGTTAATGACCACATTTGAGTTTTACTTTTTTTCAGTATGAATTTATTCACTCAAATGTTCTTAAACCTATTGTTAGCATAGTATGTCTGCTACATCTTATTTAGTTTCAGTGTAGCTGAACTTTGTATATAAGGTGTGTCCATAGGGTGAAGTATAATGGTCCTTCTCACGGAATATTCAGTTCCTGTCTTCACAATCATTTACAACTCAGCTGGAGTTAATAACACTTAGCTTCTCTTTAAATGTAGACAGCTTGAAACATCTTTTAAGCTCCAGTTTCCCTCCTATTTCAGGTGTCATGAATAGTAGATGTGTATACAATGAAAGTTCACATTTTAAAATATTTACTTCACAAACCTGAACATTGATACAATTAGAGAATTATGTTAATTTCTTAGGTAATTATCATGTCTAATTTACACGTCTCTTAAAGATGCGAGTTACCCTCTGGCATCATTTCCTCTTACCTAAAGCCTTTGCGTCACATTTTACACACAACAGATATGCTGTAAGAAAACTCCTTTTGTATCTCCACATAATGACAGAATGGAAAATATAAACAATAAAGGACACTTTCAGTAGCTGTACAAATTGGGGGTGATATTTCTTTAAAAATAATTATTTTTATATTATTCTACTGATTCTGACGTCTATTTTCTGATGAGACAATCATAATATTCATGTTGTTTTTCTGTATGTAATAATGTGTCATTTTTCCCTGTCAGAGATTTCAAGATTGTTTCTTATCTTTGGCTGCAAGCAGCTTAATTTTGCTATGTCTAACTATACTTCAAATTTTCTGTGCTATCATGAAAATTGTGCTGCAATTTGGAACTTGAAGACCTGAATTTAACTATTAGTCTGACCACTTATGTGAGCTATAACTCAGAGGACACTGATTCTTATACAATATATTCTAGGCTGTAAAATGAAAATAGTAATATAGACCTGTATCAAGAGTGGTTAAGGAATAATATATCTAAATGTAGCCTAAAATGTGATACAAAATACATGCAATATATGCTGGGATAATAGTGCACTTAAGAGATTAAATTGGTCAATTCAGGTCAATTTGACATAAATTTTCCCATTCCCTTCTTTCCTATATCACCTATAGTTTTTCTGATGATCATTCTCTCCCGTAGATTCTTCTAAACCCATCTGTCAGTTATCTTTCTGGCCAAGTGATTTAACTGAACACTGACTCTTCAATGATTACATGGTAATAATTCCCTTTGTGAGGTACAGATTGCCTTTCTTTTTAGAGTATTGACTTTCCTTATACTTTCCTTATACTTTATTCCTATGAGAGGTTGCTTCTGGTTACCTGTTGTTTGATTTTATATATATATATATATATATATATATATATATATATATATATATATTTACAAATTTAGTGTTTATTGCATGAGAATTGGCTGAATGCAAACTACTACATTATTAATAAAGATTCTGTCCATGAATTCTGAATACCATCTATCGCTGTTTAAGCTTTAACATAGCATCCTCAGGGATTAAAAATAATTCCACCACTGGTGCCTTAACCCACTATCCTCTTTTACAACTTAAATGTATATCTATTTTTGCCTACCCTCTTTTTATAATAAAGACTCGCCTCAGGTTATCCTCTTTTTTTAAGCACCATCCACACTGGGTATCATTTTTTAATTTTATGCATTTCTATTTATCAGTTTTTCTTTTGTGTTTTGTGTTACAGTGATCCTACCTAGAAAGCCACAGTTTGTAACAAGGTACTGAAAGGTTTCTCCTATGATTTCTTATAGTGTTGTCTTAAAAGGTAGGTATGAAATATTTAAAAAAGAGACTCTATAGAATAAAGTTCTATTCATTTCTGAGGACTTTGGACTTCATTCTGAAATATAGAATAATATAGTAACTGTGTTTGGAGAAATGATTTATAAATGGTGTGGTTAATGATTGATTAATGACTGGGTTACTACAATCAGGAAGTCAACACATAGAATATTACTAGAATTAAAGTTTTAAAATTATAGACAAATATTGGCAGAAATATGTTATTATGAAATACAAGAAGACTGGCTACAAGGGATGTGAACCATATTGATATATTGGAGTTTATATATTAGTAGAATTATATAGCTCAATTTAGAGTAAATTAAATGTTGTATTAACTATTTTTCTATTTCTGTGACAAAACAACATGATTAAGACAACTCATAAAGCTGAAAGCAGAGGACTAGGTGGATAATGTTAGGTACAGCAGGTGGCCTACAGGAGGCTGGGATGGAAGCTGAGAACTGAGAATACATATCATAAGCCACAAACAGGAAATGTACAGTGAATTCAATGTGAAATGAGTTTCTAATACTGCAAGGTATGCCTTCAGTGACATACTTTGTTGAGATAGATACAACTTCATTTTTTTTTCACACCTTGTCTTCTTGGCTCCAGCTCCAACTGCCTGTACTTCACTGCTGCTGCTGTTCTTGGTGGTCATCTCATGATACTGGCATCTCCAAAGCGCTGCTATCTTCCATTATAACTAGGTTTCACCAATAGACTCTCCTAGGCTCTCTTCATGGTGCCAAGCCTCAACTCTTTTGCATGACCCCTTCAGTCCTGGGCCATCAATTGCAACCGAGGCTGCACCTTCACCAATGGCTTTCCATGGCCTCTCACAGTGCTTCCATGAACTCAGCTGCTCTACATGACCCTTTCATGCCTTCAAAACCAGTACCGCCTGGGTAACTCTTACACATTACCAAGTCCAGCCACAGCACAAGGTGAGATAGACACAACTTCTCATCATCTTTAAACAGCCATAGGTGGGGCTAAAATATGCACAAGCCCAGATTATGCATGAGATTTTACTAAACATCAGAAACAATATTTTCTGTTTATTCTTTCATAAAATTGGAGAGGTGCATTTTGTTTCTATTATAAATCTGATGTAAGTACTTGTTATTATAATGTATTGACTCAAGTGATTTCATGTATAGAATATCCTGTTCAAAAGACCCATTTGAATTATCCCATTAAAGGTATTCATTTCAGCTAAGTAATTCTTTTCAAGAGGTTTCTATGTAAATGAAAAGGTCTTACTGCTTTAGCCTGTTATTTGTGACAAATGATTTTGTTAGCTAAAAGAACATTAAAAACAATAGGTCCAAGGGATTGTAATATTGAAAGGAATGGGAAAAATAGACCCTTGTTATTTTATTGTAGATGGAGAGAGCACTCAAGAGCCCCACCATTATTCCTGAGAACCTGTGTAATTAACAGTGCTGGATACTGTGGAAGGGTAAACGCCATGGAGGTCAAGAGAGAGTAGTCTCCATTCAAAGCTGTGGTCGGGGAATAGTAATTATAATCTTAGTGACTAAAATTTCATGAAACAGACTGAGACAACTTAGTTCCTGCGACATAAGTAAAATTAAATGCATTTTTTGCGTATAGAGAATTTAAATATCTGTCTTATCAATTTATGTTTAAGTTTTGATATTCCATCAGCTGATGAAAGGGAGACAGAGAAGCAAAACCAAAATAAAAAATTATTGAATGATTTTCATATTATGTAGTAAACTAAAATGTTGAATGAATGAAAACATTATCAGAACAGCAAACACCTTATACATAATAAGGTATAAATACTATAAAATTGCTAAAACATAACATTTAATGGCTAAATATGTATTTCTAGTATAGATGTAGTCAGGATTAAAAACAAATATGTATTAATTATATTTATGAACTAATAAAGTGTATATCTTGAACTAAAATATAACAGCTGAGTAGACGTGTCTGTTTTGTGTCAATATCATGCTATTTTTATTAATAGAGCTTTGTACTAGGATTTTAGATCAAGGATGATGATACTTTCAACAGTTGTTATTATTATTCCAGATTTCTTTAGCTATCCTGTTTGTGTTTGTGTGTGTTTGTGTGTGTGTGTGTGTGTGTGTGTGTTTCCATATGAAAATTGTCCTTTCAAGACCTGTAAATAATTGTGTTAGAATTTTGACATTGATTGCACTGAATCTGTAGATTGCCATTAGTAGGAAGTCTATTTTTACTATATTAATCCTTCTGATCCATGAACATGGGAGATATTTCCATATTCTAATATCTTGTTCAAATTCTTTCTTCAATACCTTAAATTTATTAATATACAGGTCTCTCACTTGTTTGTTTAGAATTATTTCAAGGTATATTACTTGAGGTTACTGTAAAAAGATATTTTCTATTTTTTTCTCAGTCCATTTGTCATTTGAATATAGGAGGACTACTGATTTTTGTTAGTTAAATATGTATCAGTTATTTGCTAAAAATGTTTATCAGCTATAAGATCCTAGTGGGATTTTTAAAGGTCACTTATATACTGTCATATTATCTTCAAATGAAAATACTTTGTCCTCTTCCTTAATTTGTATCCACTTGTTTGCCATCAGTTGTCTTATTGCTCTAAGACTCCATGTACTGTATTGAATAGGTATGAAAAGAATGGACAACCTTTTCTTGTTCCCGATTTCAGTGGAATTCCTTTGTATTTTTGTCCATTTAACTTGATGTTGCTTGTAGGCTTACTAAAAACTGCCACTATTATGTTGAGGTATGTGCTTTTTACCCACGTCTCTTCGGGACTTTCATGATGAAATGGCATAGGATTTTTGTCAAAGGTATTTTGGGCACCTAATGAGATGATTATGTGGTTTTGTCTTTTACTCTTTATACAGCAGATTACATTTGTGCCTTTATTTATGTCAAACAACCTCTGAAGCTCATGTTAGATTATTGTTTTGATGCATTCTTGATTTAGCTTGCAAGTTTTTTATTGATTTGTGTGTGTGTGTGTGTGTGTGTGTGTGTGTGTGTTTGTGTAGCTTCAAAAGAGAAGTAAGTATGCAGTTATCTTTCTTTTGGGGTCTTTATGTGGTTTGGGTCTTGGGGTAACTGTGACCTCATCAAAGAATTGAGCAATTTTGCTTTTTTTTTCTATTATGTTGAATAATTTGAAGAATATTGACTCATCTGAGAGAATTTTATGCTAGGACTATCTGGGCCTAGGCTTAGCTTGGCTCTCCTCTCCTGTCCTCTCCTGTCCTCTCCTGTCCTCTCCTGTCCTCTCCTGTCCTCTCCTGTCCTCTCCTCTCCTGTCCTCTCCTCTCCTGTCCTCTCCTCTCCTCTCCTGTCCTCTCCTGTCCTCTCCTGTCCTCTCCTGTCCTCTCCTGTCCTCTCCTGTCCTCTCCTGTCCTCTCCTCTCCTGTCCTCTCCTGTCCTCTCCTCTCCTGTCCTCTCCTGTCCTCTCCTGTCCTCTCCTGTCCTCTCCTGT
>NC_034596.1:40910064-40916678 GCF_900095145.1 Mus pahari
TCCTCTCCTCTCCTCTCCTCTCCTCTCCTCTCTTGTTTTTTCTTTTCTGTTCTTCGCTTTTTGTTTGAGTGACTTCCAAATGATGCTTCTATTTCACTAGGGTTAATAATTCAGTTTTAGTTGTTTATCGGATCTTGATTTAACTGTGGTAGGAAGTATTTGTGAAGGAAATTATCTACTTTTTTTAGATTTTCCAAGTGGGTGGAATATAGGCTTTTACACTATGTCCTTATAGTTCTCTGAGTTTTCTTTGATGTTTGTTACAATGTCTACCCTTTCTTCTCTAATTTTGTTAATTTGGATATTTTTTTTTTTATTTTTATCTTTTGATTAATATGGCTAAAGTTTTGTTAATCTGCTTTTCTCAAAGAACCAACCCTTTGTTTCATAGTTCTTGTTGGAATTTTTATGTGTTTGTTTTTTTGCTTCTTTGCTTCTAATTGGTTGATTTCAGCCCTGAGGTTGATAACTACTTATCATTTACTTTGGATGTTATTTCTTCTCATGATTCTAGAGAATTCAGATATTTTGTTATGTTACTAAAAGGAGACATTCCTATTTTTTAATGTATGAAATTGTCTATTAAACCACCTTCATTGTGTCCCATAAGTTTGAGTATGTCATACTTTCATTCAATTATTTTAAAAAGTGTTTACTTTTTTCTTGGCCCAATTTTTATTTAGTAGTGAGTGTTTCAGTTTCCATGTGTTTTTAAACTTTCTATTATTGTGGATACCTGACTTTAGTTCATGTTGCACAGATAGGATGAAGAAAATTATTTCACATTTTTATATTTGTTGAGGATTGTTTTTGTCAAAGTATATGGGCAGCTTTGAGAAAATTCCCATAAAATGCTTATTATAAGATATATTATATTGGGTTTGGGTGAAATGTTCTGTAAATGTCTTTTACATGTAATTAGTTTATGGTGTCATTTATCCTCAGGATTTTTTGTTTAGTTTTTGTCTGAATGATCTGTGACTAGAGTGTATTAAAGTCACCTATTATCATTGCGTGGGTCAATATGTGATATAAGTTGTAGTATTGTTTCTCTTATAAACTTGGTTGTCCTTTTGTTTGATTTTTAAGAATTTCAGTGTCTTCCTGGGTTTTCACTTCACACAGTATGTAATGCCCTTCCTCTTATCTTCTAATTAGTTTAGGTTTGAAGTCTATTTTGTCAGAGACCATCTTGCTTCTTAGCACCATGTACTTAGAATATCTTCTTCTGCCCTTTTACCTTGAGGTGATGCCTATCCATAAAGTAAAGGTGTGTTTCTTGGATGCTTCAGAAATATGAATTCTGTTTTTAAATCTATTCTGTTAATCTGTGTTTTATTTTCAGAGAATTGAGATCGTCAAGGTTGGCAGTCACCAGTGAGCAGTGTTTATTGATTTCTTTTATTTTCGTGATTATTGTTCATCTTTATCTTGTATTTTCTGGTCTGATATTGTTTATTTCTTGTATTTTTTGCATATTGTTAGCCTCTTCAAGTTGAAGGTTTTATAATAGTACTTTGTGAATTCTGAAAGTGTAGATAGATGCTCCTTAAATTTGAATTTACCATGGAATTTTTATATTCATCTATTTTGATTAAAATTTTTTTCTCAGTATAGTAGTGTGAGCTGCCATCTGTGACTTCTCAGAGTTTGTAGAACATCTGTCCAGGTACTTTAGGCTTTTAGGGTCTTCACTGAAAAGTCATGTTTGGTTCTCATAGGTTTTTCATTATATCTTACATGATCCTTTTCCTTTGCATCTTTTCATAGTCTTTCTTTATGCTGAAATTTTACTGTTTTAATTATTATGTTCCATGAGGAATTTCTTTTGTGGTATAGTGTATTTGGTGTCCTGTATGCTTCTTTTTTAACTTGATAGATACCTCCTGTTTTAGATTTGGAAATTTTTCTTCAATTATCTTATTGAAAACATTTTCTATGGCTTTGACATGTACCTGGGTGTCTTTTTCCTCTGTTTCTATTATGTATAGATTTTTCCACAGTGTCCCAATTTCTTGCGTGTTTTGTCCTTGGATATCTTTATATATATATAGTTTTTTTCGAGACAGGGTTTCTCTGTGTAGCCCTGGCTGTCCTAGGACTCACTTTGTAGACCAGGGTGGCCTTGAACTCAGAAAACCGCCAGCCTCTGCATCCTGAGTGCTGGGATTAAAGGTGTGCACCACCCAATATATTTTTTTAATCTCAGTATCTACTAAAAACAAGGTATCTTATCTTTAATCTCTGAGTCTTCCATCTATTATATTCTATTTTTGAGGCTTGCCTCTGGAGTTCCTGTCCAAATTCCCAAGTTTTTCATTTCCTCTGTTCCCTCAGATTTTGTTTTCTTTATTGGTTCTTTTTCTATTGCAAGCCTTGAACTCTTTTTCTTTATTTAATTCCTCTTTTTGTTCATGTTTTCATAGATTTCTTTAGTGGATTCATTCATTCCCTCTTTAATTTTTAATCTCATCTTGTTTTGCATTTCTTGGTTAGGTCTTATTTACTTTCCTTTGACATCTCTGCTTCTCAGGAAGTGTATGATGGCTGTGCTCTACCTGTGAGATTCTTCTAGCTGTGGTCACTGAGGTTTCTGGATAAAAGGTTTTTAGGTTTTGTGGTCTAACACTAGGGAATGCAGATATAATATAAGGGGGTGGTGAGTATGTCCACTGGAGGAATAAAAGTAACTGAAGTGATGAAAACCTTCTGGGTGTGCTGGCAGAATTTGCTGAGTTCCCTTGAAATGAAGGCAGAGAAGGAAGAGAGGCCACAGTAAGTGTTCTGATACATTGCTGAGGATGAGACTGGTTGATGGGTGCAGAGGAGAGGTGTGAGAATCAAGATCTGAATACCACCTACTTGATTCTCTGGGCCAATCTGCTTTCCTGGCTACCTTGGTTTGTAGGTTCCCTGATGATGCCTGTGGAAGTTGGCAGCTGAGACAAAAGGATGGGGTGGGGAAAAAAGCTTTAGGTGAAGATCTACAGGATTTCTGGAAATTGATACAGAGAGGAAGGGGAGGCAGCAGTAGGTGGTTTGCTAAAGGGACGTGGATGGGATTGGAGTACTGGATTTGGAGGAAATGAATTAATGACGGTTTAAGGATCTCCTTCCCGCTTCCATAGACAGAGTGTCGGACAGGTCCCCAGAGAATGCTTATGAGAATTGGAGCTTATTCTCACTTAGCAAGACAAACTAAATTGTATTTATATTGATTTTAGTTAGGGATGACTATTTAGCTTAATATCTTACTCAGTCCCATTTGCTCTAACAAAATTCCATACACTGGGTGGTTTATGTGCAACTGAAGTATGTCCATGAGAGTGAAGGCCAGTCTGGCTTCAAAGTATAAAAGACACATGTCTGATGAGAACTTATCTTACTATGATTACATGTGGTGGAGAATGGAGACAGACTCCATGGGTGTCTTTTTTTAGAATATTTGTGGTATATTAAACAAAAAGTACCTGCTAATGGCTCATGTAGTTACACACTTGGTCTCCAGTTTATGATTTATTATAAATCATTTGAATAGGATCATTGCAGGAACAAATAGGCTAGTGATGATTTGCTGTAAGAGCTTATAGTATTGACTCACTTGAGTTTGCTGTCTCAGGCTATTGTATGTTATTGGGTGGTGATTCCCAGCTTCCTGTTTCTGTATCATGCAACATCTCTGCTATTATGGACTGTAAGCCCAAATAAAATTTCTTAGTTAAGTTGCTTCTGGCCATGGTGTTTTTTCATAGTAACATAAAACTAACGATTATAATACTAACTTCATACAAGTTCTCAAACTATTGGAGAAGATACAAAGTGTTAGTTTATTATAACTTTAACTTCTTCTATTTGTATATATACATGGAAATTTAATGTTTTATGACTCTTTTGAGTGACAAAACACAGAATTAGAGTCTATTTTCAGTGCTTTGTGAGCCAAGATACTTCTACAGTCTTTGAGGAAGTTATCTGATAATCATAATAAGTTGGTGCCAATGAATTATTCCTACAAGTATGAACTAACATAAAATAGATTATGCTTGATTTGATTCTGTAGTGCTCAAAAATCATCTAACTAGACGTAAAATATCTTCTGTTGGATTCTCTTCAGATAAACCTTAAAATATTTGAGGGAAGAAACATTTTTTATTAACACCTGAATTTTGCTCATTATCTTTTTCATTTGCTCTGTTAAGTACCCAAGTAATACATCGGAATTTTGAACATCTTATCTGGAAAAGACAGCACATGTTGGCAGCCTTGAGCCAGCATCTCATCAGGATTCAGATCAGCATTATGACTTATCTTTGCTGAGCTGTTTTGCGGTCTACCACTGAGATGCAAGCCATTAGACTGTGCTTCCTGTCATTTTTCAGGCACTCAAATTCAACAGGAATAATCAAATAGAAAGATCAAGGACAAAATATACCTTTAATCAAGTGTTGCTTTAAGAGAGGTACTTCTTTATATTCACACATGTCATTTTGACAGAGATTGTCACACAGGAGTAAAGATTGACATTAATAGATATTTCAATAAATTATTTTGAAACGTTATTCACCACATACATTCACAGGAGAATGGCATGAATAAGCCAAGGCAAATTGTTTAAATTAATAAGGGGGAATGACTTAAATTGAAAACAAAGCATATTTTTTTTAAATTTTGTTTTATTGAATTTTTTATTTTTTAGATATTTTCTTTATTTACATTTCAAATATTATCCACTTTCTAGTTTCCCCTATGAAAATCCCCTATTCCATCCTACCTCCCACTGCTCCCCAACCTTTCTACTCCCATTACTGGTCCTGGCATTCCCCTATACTGGGGCATAGAGCCTTCATAAGACCAAGGGCCTCTCCTGCCATTAATGACCAACTAGGCCATCCTCTGCTACATATATAGCTAGAGCCACAAGTTCCACCATGTGTTTTCTTTGATTGGTGGTATAGTTCCAAGGAGCTCTGGGGGTACTGGTTAGTTCATATTGATGTTCCTTCTATGGTGCTTCAGACCCCTTCAGCTCCCTGGGAATTTTCTCTGTCTCCTTCATTGAGGACCTTGTGCTAAGTCCAATGGATGATTGTGAGCATCCACTACAGTATTTTCCAGGCACTGGCAAAACCTCACGGGAAACAGATACATCAGCCTCCTGTCAGCAGACTCTTGTTGGTATCTGCCTAGTGTCTGGGTTTGTTGGTTGTTTATGAGGTGGATCTCCACATGGGGCAGTCTCTAGATGGTCATTCCTTCAGATTCTGCTCCAAATTTTGTCTCTGTAACTCCATCCATGGGTATTTTGTTCCCGATTTTAAAAAGGAATGAAGTATCCACACTTTGGTATTCCTTCTTCTTGAGTTTCATGTGGCTTGCAAATTGTATCTTGGGCATTCTAAATTTCTGGGCAAATATCCACTTATCAGTGAGTGTATATCATGTGTGTTCTTTTGAGATTGGGTTACCACACCCAGGATGATATTTTCTAGTTCCATCCATTTGTCTAAGAATTTAATAAATTTATTGTTTTTAATAGCTGAGTAGTATTCCATTATGCAAATGAATCACATTTTGTGTATCCATTCCTCTGCTGAGGGACATCTGGGTTCTTTCCAGCTTCTGGCTATTATAAATAAGGCTGCTATGAACACAGTGGAGCATGTGTCCTTATTACAAGTTAGAACATCTTCTGAGTATATGCCCAGGAGAGGTATTGCTGGATCTTCCAGTAGTACTATATCCAATTATCTGAAGAATGCCAAACCAGCAATGGAGGAGAGTTCCTCTTTCTCCACATCCTCGCCAACATCTGCTGTCACCTGAATTTTTGATCTTAGCCTGACTGGTGTGAGGTGGAATCTCAGGGTTGTTTTGATTTGCATTTCCCTGATAATTAAGGATGTTGAACATTTTTTCAGGTGCTTCTCAGCCCTTCAGTATTCCTCAGTTGAGAATTCTTTGTTTAGCTCTGTAACATATTTTAATAATATTAAATAATAGGGTTATTTGATTTTCTGGAGTCCAACTTCTTGATATATATATATATATATATATATATATATATATATATATATAGTATATTAGTCCCCTATCAGATTTAGGATCGGTAAAGATCCTTTCCCTTGATGGTGGCCTGTTTTTCTTATTGACAGTTTCTTTTGCCTTACAGAAGCTTTGCAATTTTATGAGGTCCCACTTGTTGATTCTTGATCTTAAAGCATAAGCTATTGCTGTTCTGTTCAGGAATTTTTCCTCTGTGCCCTTAACTTCGAGGCTTTTCCCTGCTTTCTCCACTATAAGTTTCAGTGTCTTTGGTTTTATGTGGAGTTCCTTGATCCACTTAGACTTCAGCTTTGTACAAGTAGAGAAGAATGGATCAATTCCAATTCTTCCCATTCTTCTACATGTTAACTACCAGTTGAGCCAGCACCATTTATTGATAATAAGGACACATGCTCCACTATGTTCATAGCAGCCTTATTTATAATAGCCAGAAGCAGGAAAGAACCCAGATGACCCTCAATAGAGGAATGGATACAGAAAATGTGGTACATTTACACAATGGAATACTACTCAGCTATTAAAAACAATGAATTTATGAAATTCTTGGGCAA
>NC_034596.1:40918383-40919420 GCF_900095145.1 Mus pahari
TATCAGAGTAATTGTGGCTTCATAAAATGAATTGAGTAAAGTGCCTTCTGTTTCTATCTTGTGAAATAGTTTGAGGAGAATTGGAATTATGTCTTCTTTGAAGGTCTGATAGAACTCTGCACTAAACCCATCTGGCCCTGGGTCTTTTTTGTTGGGGAGACTATTAATGACTGCTTCTACTTCTTTAGGGGATATTGGGCTGTTTGGATCATTGTTAATCTTATCCAGATTTAACATTGGTACCTGGTATCTGTCTAGAAAATTGTCCATTTCATCCAGGTTTTCCAGTTTTGTTGAGTATAGCCTTTTGTAGTAGGATCTGATGAGGCTTTGGACTTCCTCCGGTTCTGTTGTTATGTCTCCCTTTTCCTTTCTGATTTTGTTAATTAGGATACTGTCCCTGTGCCCTCTAGTTAGTCTGGCTAGGGGTCTATCTATCTTGTTGATCTTCTCAAAAAACCTGCTCCTGGTTCGTTTGTTTCTTTGTATAGTTCATTTTGTTTCTACTTGGTTGATTTTAGCCTTGAGTTTGATTATTTCCTGCCATCTACTCCTCTTGAATAAATTTGCTTCCTTTTGTTGTAGAGCTTTTAGGTTTGCTGTCAAGCTGCTAGTGTGTGCTCTCTCTAGTTTCTTTTTGGAGGCACTCAGAGCTATGAGTTGTCCTCTTAGGACTGCGTCCATTGTGTCCCATAAATTTGGGTGTGTTGTGGTTTCATTTTCCTTAAACTCTAAAAAGTCTTTAATTTCTTTCTTTATTTCGTCCTTGACCAAGTTATCATTGAGTAGAGAGTTGTTCAGCTCACAAGTGAATGTTAGCTTTCTATGATTTATGTTGTTATTGAAGATCAGCCTTAGTGCATGGTGATCTGATAGGATGCATGGGATAATTCCAATATTTTTTATCTGTTGAGGCCTGTTTTTTGACTGATTAAATCATCAGTTTTGATGAAGATACTATGAGGTGCTTAGGTCCTTTTGTTTTAGGATAAAATGTTCTGTAGATATCTGCTAAATCCATTTGTTTCATAACTTCT
>NC_034596.1:40920475-40939405 GCF_900095145.1 Mus pahari
ATTTGTTGTTCTGATTATTATGTGTCGGGAGGAATTTCTTTTCTGGTCCAGTCTATTTGGAGTTCTGTAGGCTTCTTGTATGTTCATGGGCATCTCTTTAGGTTAGAGAAGTTTCCTTCTATAATTTTGTTCTATCATTTCTTCTTTAAGGGATTCATTTATTTCCTTCATAAAGTCCTCCATCATCATCATGAGAAGTGGCTTTAGATCCATATCTTGCATTTCTGGTGTGATTGTGTATGCAGGACTTCCTATGGTGGGAAAGTCTGGTTCTGATGATGCCAAGTAATCTGCGTTTCTGTTGCTTCTGTTCTTAATCTTGTCTCCTGCCATCTGATTATCTCAAGTCCTTGCTGCCCTCAATATAACTGATTGGAGCCTGTTATTCCTATAATCTTGGTTGATTCAGTACTCTTCAGAGTCTGGTTTTCTCTGTGAACCTGAGATTCTGGGTGTGCCAGAGTTCTTGGCAGTCAAGCTTCCTCTGAGACCCTGAGATCCTGGTGTGAACAGCTCCTGGGATCCTGGGATCCTGGGATCCTGAAATCCTAAGTTCCTGTACATGTTACAGTGCCTGGAAGTGATGCCTCCTCTGGGGACCATGGGGCTGTCTGGCTTGTTTGAAACCAGCACTGATTAGAAGGAACCCAAGCTGCTGGTCAGGCAGGGCTCCCGTGTCCTTGCTCCTGCTGTCACAGGCCCATTGTGATTGGTTTGGAACAGATGTTGTGTTCCACTCACCAGTGGTCTTAAGATGCTGAGCATGCTTGGGATCCTGTGGCATGGTGAGTCCTCTGGGGACCATGGGACCATCTGCTGAGAAGCATATTTTCTTAAAATTATTTACTAAACTAATATTTTTTAAAATAATATTTCTAGCTGTGGGAAGTGGGTGTGGTATTGGCTGCGGCCTTGTGAGCCAAGATGGCACCTTGGTTCACTACCAAGCCTGGCAAAGTTGGTGACTTTCCAGTGTTTCAAGATCAGCAAGGTCAATGATATTCACCTGTCCCCTTCCCAATCTGCACAAGCTGTGGAATTACAGTCAGTAGATGCTAGTGTTTATCCCAGATTTACTCTCAGCTGAAAACTGGAATCTTATTAGTAAATCAGAGAGTGGAGTTGCTCCAAGAGCAGATAGATATTCTGGAGCAATTTGTCTTTGTGTCATGTGTAACCCATATGTCATGAATTTGTGTGACCTCTGTGCAGTTTCAGAATTTTTCTCATGCAGCTAATTTGTCCCACGAAACAGGATGAAAGAATAATGGTTATCCATTGTTGATGTGAATAACACCCATGTGGAGATTGCCACCGCTCAGCAGTGGTTGAAGATGGTCCAGAGGACCTTCAGCTTCCTCAAGGATTGGGAAGGGATAGCCTTCTGGGGAATTTTGCTGTGTGTTGTATGTGTTGGTATGCTGTGGTGGATGATACACATGCACAGATGGGTGTAGGCTGATTCAAGCTTTGGCTGCTATAGAGTCAGGTAATTTGCCCCATGTTTGGCTCCAAATAGTGGCTGAGGGCCATAAGCTGTGAAGTCACCAATGACGGGAATATTGAGGTGCTGTGAGCCAGATGCACACCCCTTTTTGGCTGCAAGGTGATTCAATGATGGGATTGTTGCAGGACGCACCCCTGCATTAACCTAAGACAGAATCCTTGCCCACCTAGGACCTAAAAAAGGCCTAGTTACTGGGTGCTGGATGCGAATGCAAGCCTTATGGCTTAAAACAGGTGCTTCACCGACACTCTTTTTACAGCCACCCCCAACATTTTAATTAAACAAAAAGCGGGAGATGTGGGAAGTGGGTATGGACGAGACTGCGGCCTTGTGAGCCAAGATGACACCTGATTCACTGCCAAGTCCCATGATTCCCTGCTTGATAACCAAAAACCTGGTTATGCACACCTGAGTGATTAAGCACTGTCTCTCTGAGGTATAGTGTCATACAGCATGATATTGAGTTACTGGCCTATCAACACCCACCATGTCTGCATGCATGGCTCGAGTATAGAGCGTGCTGAATGCTGATTGGATGTTGAGTGGTGGAGACGAGTGTGAGTGCAGAGGGTGGAAGGTGATAAATTGGACAATCCCAGAATAAACAGAGAGAAGCTGAGAAGCAGGAAGAAGAAGCTGAGGAGAAGCTGAGAAGCAGAGAGAGGGGGAAGCTGAACTGCTGTAGAGAGCTGAGGTGAGCTGTAGAGAGAATAAAGGAAGCTGCAGCGGGAAGGTGTGGAAGCTGCTGAAACCCTTCCTTGGCATAAGTGTCGTCTTTGCCCCACCTCTGTGGGATGGAGGTCGGGGGGCACGCGGCACTAGCTCAGTTGAAAACACCTCATGCTAAAGCTAATGTAACAGTGTAGACTTACTGTGCATGTAGGTACTTTCCTCACATAAATTGGCACTATCTAGTTTGTCTTTCTTTTCTGCAATTAATATGTTATTAGTATGTTGTTTTATTTTTCTCTTTTTCTTCTTAGTGGCTGTAAATGTAATAGAATCATGAAAAATAATACTGTATATTGGATTCTAACCTGTTTTTAAGATAAGAAGGAAACTGTGTCCTTACAGTATCCCTTCCCTCACTCTTTCAAGTACCTTCCCTCCACCCCATCCAGATCCACTCCATTTCTATCTTTCATTAGAAAATAGCAAGTTTCTAAGAGATAACATCAAAACATAACAAAATAGAATATAAATTTAAGCAAAATCTAAAATACCAAAATGGAGAAGGCAAAACAACAGAAGAATAAAAGTCCAAGGAAAAGCACACATTCAGGAGTCCCATAAAATTGGTGACCTGAGCACTGTAATTAAAGTACCGAGGACCTGGCATAGACCTATAATGGCCCTTGCTTACTGCTCCAGTCTCTGTGAATTTGTATGAGCTTTGCTCATTTGATTTAGAGGAATTTATTCCCCTGGTGACCTGAACCCACTCCTATTCTCACACTCTTTATGCTTTCCCTTGCATGGTGTTCCCTAAGCTCAGAGTAGAGGGATTTGAATGAGACAACTCTTTTAGAGCTGTGTGTTCAAAGGTTATTAGTTTCCTGCATGATATGAGACTATGGGCCTCTGTATTTGTTCCCATCTGCAGCAGGAAGACATTTCTCTAATGATGGCAAAGGAGGGCACTGTTTTATGAGCACATCAGAATATCAGAATATCATTGTGAGTGTTTTTACCACTACTTTTTTTAAGGTCAGTAGTATTTGCTTTTACCCAAATCTCTGGCCTATTCATTCTTTGGTTCTCAGTCACACAGATTTGAGTATGGGCTCCATCTCATGGAGTGGACCTTGAATCAAATTAGAAACTGGTTGGTTAATCACAAGATTTGTGACAACATTGCCCTGGCATACTTTGTACCAGAACAGCACTGTAGCTCAAAATGTTTGTGGTTTATTGATTTCTTTTTGTAGCCTGCAGAGTACATTCCCATACCAAAGATACTAGAATATGTAAATATTAGCTGCTAAGTAAAAGAAAATTAAGCTAACAATCCATCGAGTCCAAAAGGGTAGAGGAACTTTAATCTAGCAACATGACTTTTCTGGGAATCACATCCAAAGGTTTATGTCCATGTGATTTGGCTAGAATATAAACAAGCCACACACCTTTAATCCCTCTGGCTGGAATACAAACATGCTATGCCTTTAGTATATACCTTTAAGGCAAAATTAGTTTGTAGAATGAAGCAATTATGTTTGAATTTGATGTCTAATTGAGGGGCAGACAAAGTGATGAATCAGAGAAAGATTTGACAGAATGAGTCTGAGAGAGGATACAAGCAATTTTCATGAGAATAGCACAGGAAAGAGAAGATATTTAAGAACTGAAGGGAGTCATTACAGCGAATGAAGTCAATAAAGGGAGGGAGAAAGTGAGGCAATTGGGAGTCATTGCAGTGAGTGCTTTGCAATGGAATTGAATTTGTCATGAGCAGTTCAGTGCTGTTCAGTAGAGGTAGTTGAATCCAGCAATAAGGAAGGAACAAGAAGATTAGAACAAATTACAAAGTTAGCTTACATCCAAGTAAGAAACCCAGTGAGAAAAACTGAAAGAAGCTAGATTGAATCAGTAAACTTGGAGAGGAGTTAGAAGCAGAACCAGCCAGCCAGGGTTCACAAAAAAGTAGAACAGATGAGCTTATTCAGCAGTGAGCCTGTGAGAAGACAATTATATCAGGTGGCTAAAGTTACTTTTACAAGAAAGGTGAGGTACAGAGAAACTAGTTAAAGCATGTGGCACATGAATTTTGAAGGGGTGGGGGATAAATGTTTGTGGCTTGGCTGGGAGGAGAGAGGAAAACGAGGCTCAGGTTGGGAAGGTGCAGAGAGGATGGAGTTAAGTGAGGGAATGTGCGGAAAGACAGCTAGAATTAAGGGGTACTTGAGGGATATTATCAAAACCTAGTTCAGTACAATCTTCCTAAAATATGAAGGTGATTTTAAAGAAGTCTCCCAATAATGGGGAAGACAGAGTCCACCTATCTCTTGTGTCAAAATCAAGCTTCCAGTGCTGGGACTGGGTTACATTGAATTGAATTCCTGGTTAAAGGGATCCCATGAAAATTCCCAAACATTCTAGGCTGTTTGCAAAACAATTGACTGCTCTTTACAAACTGATAACAAAGTTCAATTGCAGAAGACTACACCCACACAACTCATTGAACATCTCATTGAACATAGAGAGGTCAAGTTGGTCCATACATAGAACTTTCACATTTCTACATTCTAGTGCATTACTTATAATCTTAGTACGTAAAGTTCTTGAAATGCTATGAATAGAACACAAGACACTTGCCTAATTGTCTCACCACTATTTTATTGTGGTTACTGTTTATAGATACAAAAAGAGTGCAGAGATTTCAAAGGTGGTAATCAGTCAGAAATTTCTGCAGTATTCCACAACACCTCTATATTTCAGAACAGAAAACTGAGGTTTGTGGACCAAAATAGGAAAACAATCACTAAAAAGTTTTAAAGTTTTTTATTAAAGCCTCAAGGATTTTATATTTTTCTCAAATTATATACTACACAGTTCTCTCCTCTCTTTCTCTCTCTCTCTCTCTCTCTCTCTCTNTNTGTGTGTGTGTGTGTGTGTGTGTGTGTGTGTGTGTGTGTGTGTGTGTGTGTGTGTTGGGGTGGCAATAGTCCTCAATAGAAGCATAGAATAGAAAAAAATCTTAGTACCATGACATGAAAAACACCCTTTCATATGGTTGTTCAGGGTAGTACAGATGACTCCTCAAACAATATATAATATTGATGTAAATTTTTGTTGCATCTCAGAGGCTGAATTTAAGCACTTATTGCTCAAAACACCACAGACTTACCAGGGAATATTTAAGATACATCTATCCTGAAAGCTGTATTTCTGCAGTCTAGCTTCCATGTTACCAGATAATATATAAGATTATCTGTAAAATTTCACTGATTCTTTTAATTATCTTGATCTTCCTTTGAACAATGGGTCTGCAGAAATCCTTTGATCATATTTGTAAATCATATATACTTCATAAAATATCCCACTTGTATAAGAGGAAAGTCTATTTTTTAACATCAATTCAAAACTTGTTAGTTGGACTTTATTTGCCAAAAAACAAGTAAACCTTCCTGAGAAGTCAATGTTTGAGTCAATTATGTGGACAGAAACAACTCTCTAGCCAGAGAAATTACATGCGGGAAATAATTAATATTCTGCCTTTGGCATTCACCTACATGGTTAGAAATAAGGATTATAAAAATGTGTTTCTGGTACCTAAACATTTTATTGCATCATAAATAACATTGGTGCTTTGACCAGAATGGTAATGAAGGGCATCATCTGCTTAATGTTGCCATTGCATAATTCACAGAAATAAAATGTTTCTTTGTCTTAAGCCAAACTAGTGTAGTTAGCAAAACCACAAGAAAATGAAATGTATTTGATGAATATGTGGGAAGCTAATGATCATGTCTTGCGTATACTTTCATACTTATATAGTACAGAAATGACATAAAGGGCCTCCTGAGTTTGCCATATGTGTGTGTGTGTGTGTTTGTGTGTGTGTTTTGACTTAATGTTTGACATATATATATATATATATATATATATATATATATACTCCTGACGTTGAATCTTGATAACTTGATGTGTTTTGTTTTGTTTCCTTTCAACATGAACCCATTAAGAATCCCTCTAAATAACCTTGTCTCGAAAAACAAAACAAAAAAACAATAAATAAATTAATAATTAAAGAATGCCTCTAAATACTTAGTATTAAAATTAGATCATTTAACTTGCATTTTTCATATTTGTTTTCTGAAAACACTTTTATGTTTTTACTATGTGCATCCAATTTTGCTATAAAAATAAATAGCTTATTTCTTTTCTATATTTTTACTGAGCCTCATATTTGCCTAAAATTTTATATTTGTATCCTAATCACTCAAAAGAGTCATTTGTTTAAGAAAATAAATCACTAACTGAAACCCTGTCAGATTTTATAAATGGAATGAGGTAAAGTTGATAAAGTTGAGAATTTAACTTTTTATCAAATTCCTCCATGTAGACCTTGAGATTCAAGGTCTTGGCTAAATTACAATGAAATTTACAGATGTTTTTGTAGTTGTTTATAAACACTTAAAATTAAATTCCCCTTAATGAAAGGTACAGTAGAGTTTGGAAAAGTAACCTTTCTTGGCATTTCATCCACCTTCATTCTGTTATTTAGAAACACCATTGTGGGTTTGGATAGGAACAGTTACCTTCATCACAGTAGATCACACCTTAGCATGTTACAAATTTCTGGGATGATTTTTAGCTTTCTCAGAAATGCCTCTTCAGAGGATTATATGCTATAGTTGTTCTTTGAAAGGACAGATCTCATTTAATTGGCAACATTATCCTCATTTTCTGATTTCAATGTTCAGTGACTATGAGTTCCTTCCTTTATCAGGTTAGTAGAAACGCATTCTCATTCCTCACAACCTAATTTTGAATACTGTATATTTAGGCCCATAGGAAATGGATACCCTTATGTTACAGCTCTTAAGGACTGTGTCCCCATCTTTTATGGTATGACTATGAGCAAGATTCTGCTATTTGCTTTCTCTAGGTACAAATTAAATGAATGAAGTATTGTATTTTATTAAAGAAGATTATTATAAGAAATATGTGTGAGTTTATTGAGTCTGATATGACCTTTAAAATAGAGAAAACTCTTCCCAGAGGAAGAAGAAATTCCAACTATGAATAGAAGCTTCCGCTTGTGTTCCAGTCTTCCAACCTACAATTCTTGATCTGGTATAAATGTGACACTTTCCTTAAGAGCACCACCAGTACATCCTTGAGATACATCTTCGAATTTACTGTTATTCTGACAACAAATCTCTTAGTAGATGTCTCCTCTTGTTTATGTTTTTTTAATTAATGTTTATTTAGTACTAATCAGAGTGCAGATAGAGTGCATGAAAACGTTCTAGAGTGGATTTTTTGAAGTCATGCTTTTCATTACTTGTCAGTGAATTAATCATATTTGAAGAGGCAAATGAATTCATTTTGTTGGTAAAGGAAACTGACTGGTAGCTTATTATATGGTATTATAGGTAAACAGCTAACTGGAATCTTATAGCAGAAAATGTTCTAGATGACTGTTTATGGTGTGCCTTAATGTATTTACATCAAACCAAAGACCATAGGGGTGACTAAGTAAATTTGAGAAAAGAAAGGCCTCTAAAGATCCCCTGAAAGTCCTCAAAATGACATTTATGTTTGTATATTTTATTTTATATTTGACCTGAAAGAAAAATTTAAACGTTTAAATCTCTGTGACTACAACTTCTGATTTAAACCCAGATTCTTTTATTCAAATTGATAGGAGGAAAATTATTTTCTCACAAGAATAAGTCCAGATTCTTACTTGGACTATAGGAACTTACAAAGCAAATTGGAATTCCAAATTATGTAGGATTTGCCCAAGTGTAATATGGGCAGTGAGTAGAGATCCTAGTGTTTATGATATAATAGTAAAATAAGGGAGTATCCTAATAGAGGAAATGCAAACTACTTAATTTTGTTATATTTATTTAAAAAGAAAGAGTCTTTGCACTAGGCAGGTTGGTTCTACTTGCCTAGACTCTGTTATAGTAAAAAGTCCTTAATACTCCCCGAATTATTCTTTCTTTTATTTTTTATATCTTAGCCTATAATTAGATGAGATCTCAGTGACTAATGAAGGACTCCAGTACTTACAAAACTAACGTCATGATATTTACAACTGATGCATAAAGAAATCTGCAGACTCTATGAGAATAAACCTTATCATTGTAGAATCATGGCAAAATAAACTAGAACCATGAACGCAAAGCACACTGAAGTTCTTGTTCAAAGAGCACTAACAATTTGCATTCAATGATTTAGTTTAAAGAATGAAGGGAAGAGTCACAGTTAATTTGGTATGTGAGTAGAAATTAGAATTCAAATATGGCTTCAATACATACAGTTGAAAGTTTAGATTAGACTGAAGGGTTATGAAGGTTGGGATCCAAAATCTTTAAAAGAAAATAAAATATTCAAGTCAATTGATCAGGGATGTCTACTTACCTGTGTTTGAATGGCACAGACCTCTTTACTATCAGTGTGGGAAATATGGTTTAGAAGAGAGTACAAAATCTCTGAGGTGATATGTGATTGCTTTTGTCTGTCAGAAATCACAAGAACTTATTAGCAAAAGTTAATTCATAAATGTAGTGGTATCTTAGGAAGTTAGAAGTCAAGCGGTCAAAAGAGTGTCAAAGCTATCAAAAGGGATAGCATAGTAAAAGTAGTGCCTGTAAAAGAAACACATGATAGCCTAGTAAGTTCTTACTTGGTCTGTGTGACCTATGTCATGTGAATAAAATTCTAATTCCCATCTTTATAAAAGGAAACTGATTAATAATCTTGAGGCCCAAGGAAGTTTACAAGTAGCGAAATACATGAACAAAAGTGGTGCCATGTCTTCTATCACTGTCAATAACTTATAGAATTAGATTTTTAAGCAATATATATTAGAGATATATCATATAAGGTGAGTGTAGTAAGGAAAAATAATAATAATATGGAGTTGTAAAATGAAATGACCAGAAGTAAAGGCAAACTATAACCTTGATTTTGAACATGTTTAGATCTATCTTATAGATGGTTTATTTTATGTTTACAAATAACCGAAGATTGCCTTTAAAAATACCATCCTGAGCCGGGCGTGGTGGCTCATGCCTTTAATCTCAGCACTTGGGAGGCAGAGGCACGTGAATTTCTGAGTTCGAGGCCAGCCTGGTCTGCAGAGTGAGTTCCAGGACAGCCAGAGCTATACAGAGAAACTGTATAGCTCTTGAAAAAACAAAAACAAACAAAAAAAATACCATCCTGAATCTCAATTGTGAAAGATTTCATTCCCCTAGAGAATCACTGGTCATTAATTGGGATTATTGTACAGTAGGGAAAGGGGAATGATCATACTCTTTTGGTTAATGGACCCTAAGAATGGACACCAATTACTGGAGGCCCAATAACAATGTGGTCAGTCAATATGAGTAATAACTTGTAGAAGTCAAGTGGCCAATATAATTTCAGCATAGTTCTGTTCACTGTAGTTCCAGCAAATCACTAAATACAGTTTATGGTATATTTTCCCAAAATACCATATTAAATGCAGAAGTTGGCCGAATTATTCATTAGTGTAATAAACTGTAGATTGAGGAAGACTGTCCTGATATAAAAAGCTAAATAAAAAAGACTAGAAATGCCATTACCTAAAAAATTAGTGGTTGTGGGGTATCTAACTAAGAAGACTACTTAAACATGGGTTTAAGTCAATAAATGTCTTTATACACCAATCAGTGATGACACAGAGTGTTCAGGCTGCAGGGTAGCACTGAGCCTTTCTTAGGATGAACGTTTTAGTGCTCAAAAACAAAACACAACCAAACAAAAAACATATTCTTCATTGACAATCAGATTTAAAAAAAAAAAACAAATAGGCAAAAGCAAAACTACAGAAGCCAAAAAACAAACAAACAAACAAACAAACAAAACAAGGTTAGTATGTTCAGAGACTTTCTTAGCACTATGGACTTTGAGGGACTAGGCTTTTGTTTTTATTTTGATAGGTGATAATGCCTTCATGCTAACTTATGGCCTGAATCATAATTCCTTCATGGAATCAATTTTGCTATGTTCTGAGGATCTACTAGCATTTGGGGCTCTGTGACACATTAAAAAAAAAAGTAGTACCATATTTCTAGAGAGTGCAGAAGTAAAAGCCACCAAAACAGCCATAATTTGAAACTTGTGGAAGCCAGGATCCTGACCACCTCCCCATTTAACTCATCTAGCTGGCCTGTATAATGGCATATCTTGATGAATGACAATATATCCACTTAAGCAGATGGCAACTCTTAAAATGTTATTACATATGTGTTTTGCATTGCTTAAGCAAACAGGCATTTTATAGTACATTATAGAGATTAGAATGCTCTTGACCATGTCTTCTTCCTGTTTCTTACCACTAACTAGGATGGTGGATGCTCCTAACTATAACTGGTAAATTCAGTGCTAGAAATTAAATCCATAGCTTAATGCTTGCTGAGAACACGATACTAAATGAGCTACATTCCAATCCAGGACAAATGAATTTATGAGAAAGTGAAGCAAATATTCTTTGCTCCTTATCCCAGTGACATTAGGTTCTTATTCTAAGCTCTCACACACAAAGCACCTAAAGGTGAATTTTCTATGTCCGGTTAATTGAGGAGCAGGGATAGTCAGCTATCCCAAGGCATTCACTTGTATATTGATATGGCAAATTTTCTCAGAATGTGACTTCTGGAGTTGGGAGGAAGGGTACCTGTTTGCTCATTTTTTTCCAAAAAAAGAAAAAAGAAAAGAAAAGAAAGAAAGAAAGAAAGAAAGAAAGAAAGAAAGAAAGAAAGAAAGAAAAGAAAAGAAAAAAGAGTCATCAGGAAGAGTTTACATGAACTTATTATATGAAGCATATTGTTTGACAAAATGATTATGGAGATAGAAGGAAGATGGTTGGGGAATTAGCAGCATAGATACATATAGATAATCTCTTCCCAATGTCCTGTGGAAATGTTCATAGAAGGAGGAATCTAGAAGAGATTTAAGATAAAATGAATAGGAAGACCTCTTCTGAGGATTACAGACAGCTTCTTTCTCTAACAAATTCTGTCATTGTTCAATTAATTGATGAGGCTGGTGACCAGGGTGGAGAAGATGAAAATTGTACTTGGCAGTAAGGATATCCACTCCCAGTGCTGATCTGGCCTCAGTAGCTTGTGAGTGCTTATTCTACCAGCAACAGAAACAACTCTGAATCCATTCCATGGTCACACTCTCTGCAATGATTCAACCGATTTCCAAAGGCTGCTTAATAAAATTCAATGAAGTCGTTGTTTCTTATTCCATTTGGCGGCATGAACCTGGGTGAGAGGGGCCTGAAAATTAGGTGAACTAAAGTCTCAATCAATGAACAGCTTTATTCAGAGTATAAGACAATTAATATAGTGAGGATTAAGAAGAGTGACCTGAGCTGGGCAGTGGTGGCACACACCTTTAATCCCAGCACTTGGGAGGCAGAGGCAGGTGGATTTCTGAGTTTGAGTATATCCTGGTCTACAGAATGAGTTCCAGGACAGCCAAGGCGACACAGAGAAACCCTGTCTCAGAAAAAATAAATAGAAGAGTGACCTGAGTAAAGTGTATAATCAGAAAGACAATTCACATAGTTCAAAAAGATGTATTTTCACCATGAAGGAATGTGAATAACAAAAGCTGAAATACATTTACTTCTATTTGCTACACCTGAAAGGAGAACAAAAACCTACAACAAGAATAATTTGATGCTTTGAAGAACCTCATTCAAAAAACTCTATTGTGTTTCCTTGGAGTTTTTGCACAAGTTCTCAGGAATCTGTTCACACAATGTAGTTTTTGGAGTATTTTTCAACATTCCATGATGAAAAATACTATACTTTATAATTACTGGAACAGAGACTGAGGCTGAATATACATTTTCTCTTTATGAATAATTTTGTCAACAGTTCTACTCATGTACCTTCATTTACCATGTGTTTTTTTTTTTTTCCACCATGATTAAGAAACTCACATCACAGGAAATCTCCATTATGCTCCAGCAGATGATTTAATGTATTAGGGAAATTTATCATATCAGATTCTATCCGTGTAACATACTATGCATGTGCCTATCATGTAATGTAAGTAAGTAAATATGGCATAATATGAATTTGAATTTTATCTTTTCCCTTCTTGAGATAAGAAAATCATTTTCAGTATACTCTTTTAACATGTCAGTGTAAGATGCCTAACAGGAGACTAAACATCAGTATAATGTTGAAGGAACAGATAGAATGTCAAATTTGGTGGGTTAAAAACACAGTCATTTGTAAAATGAGAAATACTAGAACTTAACATATTACTTAACTCAGAGTTAGCTAGTGGATGTAGTTCAAAGTTCAAACATGTTTAAACATTCTAAAAGTAAGTATGGTGACAGCCTAGTCAATAGTAGTTGCATTAAAAATAACTCTTCAAGTATGCAACATAGCAGCTAATTAATGTACGTTACTTTGAAATGTAGGTACTCTGTGGTAGAATTTTTTTTTTTTTTCTGAGATGGGCTAACAGGAATTTTCTATGTAAAACAACACCATTTCAGGTCAGTGTTATTTAAACCACTACAGGATATTTCTTATTGTCTAAACACCATGTAGGAATTATAGGATTAGGAAAGACTTCAAACATCCTAATTTAAGCAAGTTCTAAAGTTATCTATACAATGGTTTGTTAGATGGTTCCTTTATTTATTAACTTAACTATGGATTCAAACTACAAAAGGAACATCCATCAGTCAGGAAAAGAAAGGATCTTCTCGTATTTTTACAGATGCCTATACTAGTAAATCTGTTTATTAGAAACTTGTGGAGTAATCTCCCATACACTTTTCTGACATTTTCTTTGATTAATTGGACCATTAGTATGACAAGTAATTTATAATATCAGTTATGCTCCAATGCAAAGCTTAATATCCTCATGGTAATATGAGATTTTAATAAAGTGGAGAAGAAGTGACATACCTTTCTTCTAAACTGAATCTTTATTAAAATCACATACAATCATATTCATTTTCTCCATTCATTTTCCCCAGCAAAGGCAATAAAAGCTGATCAATCTTTTCTATTATGATACACCAAATTATTACAAAATTTTTACTATGCACTGAAGTAAACAAATGGCTTTGTAAAATAATGAAAATTATTCTTCACGATTCTCAAGTGCATGCTCACCCCCCCCCCCAAAATATTTATATAAGGACATTTACCACATTTTTCTTTTTTGACCAAATTAAATCAGACAGTAGAGGTGAGTCATGGGTGAATTCTCAGTTTTTCAATAAGCTGATTAGATTTAATTTAGATAACATCAATTCTAAGGTGACTACCAAGTACTATTCAAGCAAATAATTTGCACATGGAAACTAGGTGGTTTAATAAAAGTCTGAGAATAAAAACAAATATAAGAATAAATTACTATATTAATGCTTCCTGTTTCTAGGTATTTTGTGGAAAAGCATTATGGATTACTAAATAGAAAGAGAACTTTTATTTATACACATAGACTCATATTTTAAAACACTCAGACATTGAACCCCCAAGGAGGCAGTATACATGAGCTATTACGGCCCCCCTCCCCCAACACATAGCAAAGGACTACCTGGTCTAGCTTCAGTATGAGAAGATGCAGGCTTAACCCTTGAGGGACTTGAGCCCCCAGGGATTGGGAAGGCCTGGGAGGTAAGGGACCTCCTCTTGGAGACAGGGAGGGGGAGGAGGAATGGGATGAGGACCTGTGGGAGAGCGACCCAGAGTGGAGCAACTGTTGGACTGTAAAATAATAAAAGTAAAACAATCAAACAATCAAATAACCAAACCAAACAAAAAAACATCCATTATATTTAAATACGTTTTTATGAGGCTAAATTAACAACCTCCATTGAGACCTCAGGGGCTTCCATTCTCCCTAACTGACATCTCTTGAGGCATTTTACATGTCATTTCTAGCCTAATGTATTTGACAATGAATGTACATGCTTATATAAAGGCAAGTCTACATAGCCTATTCTCAATGGAATTTCATATAATAAATCTTCATCTTCATAAGCTCTCAAATGCATTTTATAACTCGTTTAAAAATAATATCAGTGCTTCCTCTAAAACAGACCTGCTTATAAAGCCTAAATGTTGTCCCAGTCAAATAACGTATAACAAAAGAATTTTCTAGCAATGCAATGAGGCTTACAAGAACTCAACTCTTATAAACATATTTAAAAGGTAAAATGTGTTAAAGAAATGACATTTTTCAGATGACTTGGGTTTTATTTTATTGCTATTCAAATGGAAAGGGGTATATAATGTTTAGTAAGTTAATTTTACTCCATTCTGAACTTTCAGGATTTCTTTAATTTTAGCAACTGGTGATGGCCCAGTTTGGTGATGTTATTACTGAGTAGATCATGAATCACCACCCCACCAATGCTCAGAGAAAAAGAGATAAAGAGAAGTAAAGCAATGTATCTCTTCCAAATGGTTGCCTGAGGGGAAGAAATGAATCTTAATATGTGGCTGTCACTCAAAATGCTTTTTTTAAAAAAATTATTTTATTAGATATTTTCTTCATTTACATTTCAAATGCTATCACAAAAGTCCCCTATACCCTGCCTCTGCCCTGCTCCCCGACCCACCCACTCCCACTTCTTGGCCCTGGCGTTCCCCTGTATGGGGCATATGAAGTTTGCAAGACCAAGGGGCATCTCTTCCCAACGATGGATGACTAGGCCATTTTCTGCTACATATGCAGCTAGAGATGCGAGCTCTGAGGGTACTGATAAGTTCATATTGTTGTTCCACCTATAGGGTTGCAGACCCCTTCAGCTCCTTGGGTACTTTCTCTATCTCCTCCATTGGGGGCCCTATGTTCCATCCTATAGATGACTGTGAGCATCCACCAAAGTGTGGGTGCTTCGGTCCTTTTTAGATAGTAGAACAAAATACTCACAGGAGCAAATATAGAGACAAACTGTAGAGCAGGGACTGAAGCAAAGGCCATTCAGAGACTGCCCAACCTGGGGATCCATCCCATACACAGTCACCAAACCTAGACACTATCGTGGAGGCCAAGAAGTGTTTGCTGACAGGAATCTTACATGGCTGTCTCCTGAGAGGGTCTGCCAGAGCCTTGACAAACACAGAGACAGATGCTTGCAGCCAACCATTGAACTTAGCACAGGGTCCCCAACGAAGGAATTAGAGAAAGGACTAAAGGATCTGAAGGGGTTTGCAACCTCATAGGTAGAATGATAATATCAACCAAACAGACCCTCCAGAGCTCGCAGGGACTAAGCCACCAACCAAAGAGTACACATGGCTCCAGCTACATATGTAGCAGAGGATGGCCTTGACAGTCATCAATGGTCCTTGGTCCTTTGAAGGCTTGATAGATGCCCCAGTGTGGGCAGGGGTAGGGGACCAGGAAAGGGGGATAACATTTGAAATGTAAATAGATAACATATCTATAAAAATAGATGTTTAATATCTTTTCCATCCAGCAAATTTCAAAATCAATATAGTATCCTCTCTTTTAAAATAAATAAAAAGTGTAAAAAGAAAAACTTTTTAAAAATGCAGATTTTCATCAATAACCAATTGTGATATTTGACATAGGTACAATTGATGGAGAAGTCACACATTGTCATTGTCTAGCTTTAAGACAAGTTTTCACATTACTTGTGCAAAATTCCTAGTCCGGGGGAGAGCTAGAAATTCATATGCTATGACCATTTGTTCATACTGAGAATTAAGTAAGCATTTCTGGAAAGGTAAGAGAAAACAAAGCAGGTTGCAACTTTATTTTTTTACTATGAAAAGCTGAATCTTAGGGTCATATACATAAATATTAGAAATAACCAGACACAGACTGAAGAAATACTTTTAACAATTATAGTTCTGTAGGTCACAGACAATCTTATGTACTCAAATTTTTCCATGTGCTTCGAATTTTATAAGGTTTTTATAATTTTTATTTCTTGATAATTTTTCTTTGTTGTTTAAAATTTCATAAATATAGTGAAACTCTTTTCATGGACTGCCGATTCACCCTGAGAGAATGTAACCATCTTTTGGCAACAAAGACTGTTTAATGATTGACTGCTTCCTGAAATTTTAGGCCAAAGGTCAGGTAATGTTTGACCTCTGCAACACTCAAGGTTTTCTTTTCTGTCAAAATGATTGACAAAAGGGTTTTGGATGCCTGTGCAAATGTAAGCTCTGAGAGCACCTAGCTGTTAAAATAAAGACTGATTTTGACACCATTTAAGAGAAAGAAACGTGTGGCCTTGTAATAAGTATTCCTAGCAGTTCAGACACTAATGGCAGAGAATTATTTAAATAAAAATATTTTATCACTTGCTGTGGCTAACTAATTTAGGTTATTTCTTTAAAAATAGATGTGATTATAAGTGTTAATCACTATGATGAATTCAGAGATAATTTGCTATCGAATATAATCAGCCACAAGTAGTAATTTGACTACACTGAGTTTCAGAACATTAATTCTATTGGTGTTTCACTAATAATAATACAATCAAAGCTGGTATGATGACCTAAACTAATCCCCCCCCCCAAAAAAATAGTCCACAAAATTTGATTCTGTGATTCTTATACTCACTCTTTTACAGAGCATACCTTTTAAAAGTAAAAATTGACTGAACATGGGGAATAATTTCCATCTTCACTAGGGTAGCAGACAGGAAACATGTACATTGGCTACATAGTAATTGTTGTAAAATAGTGAGGGATTGCATTTTAAGAGACAGAATAACAGATATGTTCTGAGAATGTTTCTATCAGTGATGATGTGCACACAAAGATTATTATTTATATGCACTCAATTTTTACATTTTAGAGAAGTTTTTGGTAGAAGAGCTAAAACTGTAAACAGATTTTTTTTTCCTGGCTGAATCTTTCATGTTATAATGAAATTGAGGAAGCAACTTGGTTATTTTACTGCAATAGTCAGTTTGTTCATCTATAAATAGAAGCCAATAATGGTTATCAATTTTGGGGCAGTTTACAGGTAATGGAAATATCAGAAGTGATTTTTATAATTCACTGTTTGTAAATAGTATTATGATATTTCATACTTTTTCTGTTTAGCGTGCATATAAAATAACAGGCTTCCTTATGACCTATTCATGAATACTTGTCCTTGGTTCATGTTTTTTCACAGTCCTCCCCTCCTTCACTTCACCACCATTACCAATATACTTTGACTCACAGCTGTTTCCATTTTATGTTATTATGTTCTATTACTCTTTCCTGCTTCCTTTAACCACCCTTTTCCCATCATGGTCCTCTTCCAGTTTCATGGCCTATAAACACACTCACAAGCACATATATAAATACAGACAAAATTTTAAAGCTAGTATTCACATATAAGATACAATATACAGTATTTATTTGATTAAAAAATCAGAATAGTGAGTACATACCATGCACATTCTTTTGCATCTGAGGTACCTCATTCAGGATGATATTTTCTAGTTCCATTCATTTGCCTGCAATACTCAGGATGTCCTCATAATAGCTGAGTAGTATTCCTTTGTGCAAATGAACCATGTTTTCTGTATTTATTCTTCTGCTGTGAGACATCTGGGATACATGGTATGTACTCACGAATAAGTGGGTATTAGTTAAACAAACAAACAAACAAACAAAAACATACACAATACCCAAGATACAGTCCACAGAACTCAAGAAAGTCAACAAGCTGAAGGGTCCAAATGAGGACACCTCAGTCCCACTTGGTAGGGAGAAGAAAGCAATCACAAGGAGGGAGGGATGAACATGGGAGGAAAAGTGGGTGGGAGTAGGGAAAGAGGGGAACATGATCTGGTATTGGGTGAGGGAAAAGGACTGAAGCCCTGAGGGCCAGCAGAAAGAATGGAATTAGATAAACTCTGAAGGTAGCAGGTTGGGGGGACCTCCCCCTAGAATGCACCAGAGACCTGGGACGTGAGATATTCTCAGGACTCAAATGGAGGGAGCTTAGATGAAATGCCCAACAGTAGGGAGATGGAACTTATAGAGCCCACCTCCAGCAAAAAGACAGGTCATCAAGTGATGGAGGGTGTTCCCATATTACAGTCAAAATTTTGACCCAAAATTATTCCTACCTGAAAGAACTGTAGGGATGGATATGGAGAGAACAAGAAAAAGGTCCAGCATCAGGCCCAAAGTGGGATCCAGTTCAAGAGGAGATCCCAAGGCCTGACACTATTACTGAGGCTATGGACGGCTCATGAAAAGGGACCTATTATGACTGCCCTCTGGAAGAGAGAACAAGCAGCTGAAAGAGTCAGATGCAGATATTTGCACCCAACCAATGGAAAAAAGCTGCTGACCTCTGTGGTTGAATTAGGGAAAAGCTGGAATAAACTGAGGAAAGTAACCCTGTAGGAGGACCAGCAGTCTCAATTAACATGGACCCCTGAGATCTCTCAAACACTGGAGCACCAACCAGGCAGCATACACCAGCTGAAATGAGGCCCCCAAGACATACATATACAGTAGAGAACTTCCAGGTCTGGGTTCAGTCAGAAAAAAATATAGCTAACCCTCAAGAGACTGGGGGCTTCAGGGAGATTAGAGTTCTGGTGGGGTGGGTGGTGGGTGGTGGGGACATCCTCATGGAGGCAGGAGGGTAGGGAGGAGGTAGGAATGTGGAACACTCAGAGGTTGGAATTGGGGAAGGTAGAATAGAGCTAAGATGAAAGGATGGACTATCCAGAGACTACC
>NC_034596.1:40939416-40941190 GCF_900095145.1 Mus pahari
TGAACACCCCTCCTCAGGCGGGGAAAGGCACTGGATGCCAGATCAGGCCAGCGGACTCCCCAGCGAACGCCTCTCCACCTCTCCTCGGGCGGGCAGGGAAAGGCGCCGGAGTCAGACCTGGGGTCTGGTCCCGGTCGAACACCCCTCCTTGGGCGGGGAAAGGCGCAGGATGACCAGAACCAGACACGGGTTCCTTCCCAGAAGCTGTGACTCTTCTCCAGTCCACCCTTTCCCTGGCAGAGCACTGGAACCAAGATCAAGAAGACTAATTTTTAATTCCTGAGTGGTTATTAGCGATGACTTCAGGGGTAGGAATGGGGACAGGTGTCTTATATCCTCACAGTGATACCACATTAGTACAGACATTTGAATATCCTGTGGATGCTGCTACAGTTTCTGTGAGTTAATATATGCACCAATCATTCTGAGTTTTAAAGACTTTGTCTTCTGATGTCCTTCCATTACCTCTGGTTTTTAAAACTTTTATAAATTCTCTTCCATAATGTTTGGTGAATCTCAACAGGAGGTATTTGACAAGCCAATTAGGACTGAGTATTCCAACATCTCTCACTCTCTACATATAGGCTGGCTATAGCTCTCTATATTTGTTCCCATCTATGGCAGAAATCTTTTCTGATGACATCTGAGTAAAACATTGATGTGTGAATATAAGAATATTCTTAGCAGCCATTGCTTGGCTATGTTACTTTAGCAAAAAAGAATTTGGTTTCCCCTGTTCTGTCTAGTCTCATGTTCTTGGCCACCCAAGTAGTGTTAGAGATGGTTCAACCTCTCATGGAAGTTAAAACTAATCAAATATTGGTCAGTTACTCCCACAGGCTTGTGACACCATTGTACAAACACATCCTGAAAGCAGGTCATTATTGTATATCTAAGGCTTTGCAGCTGGATTTCTGCTTGTGCTTTGGCAGTGTATAGAGTACCATAGACACTAGCCAGTAGTGGAGAAGGCTCTAAGTGGGCACCAGCTCAATTTCGTCGAAATTCAATGAGTAGTGTAGTCCTCAGAAGCAGGACCCTACTCTGTTTCTAGAGCGCAACCAATAGCCTTGGCAATAGCCAAGATTGCTTAGAGGTTTCCATGGGGCCCCTTTACCCAACAGCTTGATTAGATATAAAATAGAAGTGCCCTTTAATGATTAGAGATGTTCAGTTGGGACTCAGTGTCCTCTGTAATTTCACTTAGGTCAACTTCATATATGAATATATTTTAGGAAGATTCTATTATACGGGGTTTCCATATGGTGCCTCAAATGACTCTTAGTTTTAACTGCTTCTCCCTATATTTTCTTGGCACCCTTTCTTGCCCCTGCTTCCCATTCTGTTCCCTCTGCCCCTCTTCATCCATAACTCTCTATTATATGCCCCCTTCCTAAGTTTGTCCATCTTCATCCCTCCCACTAGTCCCTTACTAACTTATGGGATTATATGAATTGTAGTTTATTTATCAAACACTTAACAACCAACAGACACAAAAGCAAATATATACTTTATTTGTCTTTCTGTGTCTGAGTTGGATCACTCGGGATGAGTTATGATGCTATGTGCATTTTCTTCAAATTATCTGGGCATAAACATAAATAACAAAATGTAGCAAGGTATCATTAGTACCATGTAAATTTAGCTAAACAATAGTAGTCAGTATCTGGTAATAACCAAAAGAAATGTAACACAAAAAAGTATCAAAAAGATACTTGTACTTCCATGTTACTAAAGCACTGTATTTATATATATATATATATATATATATATA
>NC_034596.1:40941275-40949572 GCF_900095145.1 Mus pahari
TATATATATATATATATACTTTTTTTTTTTTTAGAGACAGGGTTTCTCTGTGTAGCCCTGGCTGTCCTGGAATTCACTTTGTAGAACAGGCTAGCCTTGAACTCAGAAATCTGCCTGCCTCTGCCTCCCGAGTGCTGGGATTAAAGGCGTGCACCACCACACCAGGCTCACCTGCATATATTTTTGAATGGGTGTTTGATTCCCTGAAATGGGACTCACAGACAGTTGTAGCTGACATGTGGTAGCTAGAAATTGAACCTGGGTCCTCTGGAAGAGCAGCCAGTGTTCTAAAATCCTGAGCCACCTCTCCAGCCCCTAAAGTACTATTTTCAATGGTTAAACTCTTTAATTAAATGAAGGCCCTTAAGAGTATTAATAGATAAAGAACTTAAAGTGTATATACAAAATAACTGCTGTTTTAAAATTTGGAATGTTGTTAGTTTGTGTTTATTGAGGCACTTGCTTTGTGCTATCTCTGGAAGGCCACTGGGAAAGACTATGTCAGAAAATAAACCATTGAGTTTCAAACTTTCCCAACACATATGGATTATTATTCATATATATATGTATGTATATATATGCATACATATATATGTGTATGTGTATGTCTATGCATATATATTCTAAATCTACTTATTCATTTCATTTTCTACATTGTTTTAATAAAACCATTAGATTTTGAATTTTAACAGTGATTCTTAATCACACATAAGCTTATACAAATTAAAGATCATGTAGACAAACAACCAGATATTCAAGAACCATCACACCTTCAGAACTAACATAAGTATCACAGTTTACTTTTATACATCATTCAAGTGGATGAATTTTACCATCAGCCCTTCAAAAATAAAGAACAGTGAACCTGTAAGTCATAAGTCGTTCAAAGGTTATCTACAGATAAGAGTAGCTTTAAGTAGGTTAAATGTATTATTAAATAAAGGGACATTATAAAACAGCTATTCTTACTTTTACTATAATTGTGTAATCGTCTTATTTGGGAAGTAAATCAGGAATGCCGTGGTAAGGTCGGAGGATAACTTTCCCATTTTCCCTTTCTTCCATAGATTTCTCTGAGATAGTACTCAGGTAAAATTTGACTTCGGATGTGTTTACCCACTGAGCTATCTTTTCAGCCCATGATTTATTGTTAATAAGAAAATTAGAAACTTAAAGTTACATAAGAAATCTTTTGAGAAGAACTAAAGTTTTATTTGTGAGAAAAAAAAAGTACAAAAAGTGAGTTTGAATATAGAGTAACCTATTTTGTCATAGATTATTAACTTTTAAATTGAGGTTTAAAATTTCTGGTGCTTATGGTGTGTAAAGGAGGCTGTCAGGTCCCCTGGAACTGCAATTACACATAATAGTAAACCACCATAAATGTATGTTTGAAACTAACTAAATTGGGTCTCTTTTTTTCTGTAAAATTTTTATGTTTTTATTTTTTTAAATTTATTAGATATTTTCTTTATTTACATTTCAAATATTATCCTATTTCCTGGTTTCCCCTCTGAAACCCCCCTATCCTATCCTCCCTCCCACTGATCACCAACCCACTGACTCCTGCTTCCCTGTCCTTGCGTTCCCCTAAAATGGGATATCGAGCATTCTCAGGACCAAGGGCCTCTCTTCCCATTGATGTCCAACAAGGCCATCCTCTGCTACATATGCAGCTTGAGCCGTGGGTTCCTCCATGTGTACTCATTGGTTGATGGTTTAGACCCGGGCAGCTCTGTTTGGTTGATATTGTTGTTGTTCCTATGGGGTTGCAAATCCCTTCAACTCCTTCAGTCCTTTCTGTAACTCCTCCATTGTGGATCCTGTGCTCAGTCCATTGGTTGGCTGAGAGCAGAACATCTAACTGCCTCTGTATTATTAGCCTCTGGCAGAGCCTATCAGGAGACAGCTATATCAGCCTTGTTTAATTTATATTTTTTCTTGTTATGTAAAACAGTATGTTAAAGAATTGACTTATTACAAGATGCATGAAATTAATATATATTGTAAGCACCATAATAATATACTAAAGTGTTATATTTTTTACAAATTTAACATGACAATTTAAAAACTTACTATATGTTTTAAATATATAAATAAGTCATCTAAAATACCTTAAAGAATTATGATTTTTCCTAAAAAATGTAAATTAAAAAACCAAACACCTTCAAGCGTTTTTCTCATTCCTATTTATTTTTACTACCAACTAATTTTAAGGTCACATAAAAGGAAAAGCTCTTTAGATATCTTTCCCATATGCTTCAAATATATAATTTGGAAGGCAAAAGAATTCTTGGTAACTAAATTACCGAATATATTTTCTTGCAATAAAAATAGAAGTGCCTTTGTAGAAATGCAGTGGGATTTTCCTATTAAACATGGTGGAATAATTTCTTACCATCTGTAGCATTCATTTAAAGAATGTAAACAGTGGTATATTTGCCATCTGTTTGAGAGGTTTTTGAAGAGAGATACTTTCGAATCTGTCATTCAATGACATCACCAATTTTATCATCTAACGATGATGCTTTAAACTGTGATCGATGGTAGTTTTGGTAGTCAGACATATATGTTATGGGTGTGAGTCATCAAAGTGCAATAAAGATAGCCAGTAACAGCCATAATAGTTCTGCTAACACCAATAAAACAGTAGAGAATTGCTATTTGAAAACATCTAACATCTTGCTGAAGGTGAAGAGGAAATTATCTGTGGGATGACTATTGCATATCAGCTCATACCAGGTAGCTATTAAGCAGGTAATTTACAATCCTAGCCCTTCGCATACCCTTGGAAACATTTTGAAAAATGATGCTGCCCACAGGAGTTTTCTCCAGGCTTTTAATCCAAACCAGTGTTCCAGATCAATTAGTTCCTGTGAATATTTGAGAAAGCAAAGTACAGAGTAATTTACAAGTTTACTAAATAGATGAAACCGATGTTCCTATCATGTTTTCAAGGATAAAAATGTTCTCATGAAATTAAGGTCCAACTAGCTTAGAAAGCTTAGAATATTTATGTAAGTGTAACAAATAAAATGGTCCCTTTACAACTACATATTTATTCTAGACAGGAAAGGGATGGTGTGGTCCCCTTATCCCTTATCTGTAGGTCCTGTCTGGGTAAAGGAGGTGGCATCTGCAGGTTCCCTGTCCCCCTGTTAGGCATCTGGTGAAGGTCATTTCCATTTACTTTTGGGATCCTGCCCTACTTTAGGTCTCTGGAACTTCCTCTGCCCCAACCCCTGCAGATGCTAACTTCCATTCATTCTCCTGATCCTCTGGGACACACTCCTGACTCCCCACACCTAATCTTGCTTTCCTATTCTTCTCCACCTCCCCTCTCTGACCCAGTTTCTGTCTAAAAGAAATGAAGAGAAAGAACAGAAACTGAAGGAAAGGCCAACCAATGACTGTCCCTACTCAAAAGCTGTTCCGTACACAAGCGCCAGTCTTTGACATTATTAGTAATACTCTCTGATGCTTGCAGACAGGAACCTAGCATAGCTGTCCTCTGACAGACTACCCTGCCATGAAGTGAAACCTGAAGATAGTCACCGACAAACATTGAGCAGAGGTTGGGGACATTTATGGAAGAACTGGGGGAAGGATTGAAGAACCTGAGGAGGATGGGAACCACAAAGGAAGACCAACAGAATCAACTAACCTTGACCCCTGGGAGCTCTCAGAGACTGAGCTGCCAACCAAAGAACATACCCCAGCTGGAACATGTATATGTGTGCATGTGTGTGTGTGTGTGTGTGTGTGTGTGTGTGTGTGTGTGTGTGTGTGTAGTAACAATTAATGAAAAATGAGACTCCTCTGGAACTCATTATAAGATCTGGCTGATGTTCCAACTCAAAGATATCCCTGTCTCAGCCTCCTGAGTATTGACAGCAAAGGCATGTACCACCATACATAGCCTTCCATTGTTCATTTTTGATTTACCAAGAAATTAACTAGATTTTAACAAGACAGCGTTAGGAATAAAATGTTTGGGCAAAGAAAACAAGTCATTTAAAGTCATACCTTACCTTCTGGATTGGTTAGGTTTTATGTTACTATAGCAAGCTACTTAGAGAAAGCAATTGAAGGGAAGAAAGATTTATTGCAGGTCATGGTTTAGGAAATGATAGAGTCCATCTTGGTGGGAAGTCATGTTCACAATGGTATGAGAATACAGGTAGCATTGTATCCTGAATTAAGAAGAGGAGACATTGAAGCTGGTGCTCAGTCTCTACCTCTACCCCAGTTTACATTCAGAAATCCATTTGACATATGGTACTATCCACATTCATGGTAGAAAATTTCTCATTTGTATTTCTCTCACAAATATAGTAATCTTTCACTCAAAAGAAATAGGTAATATGCTTTTTTAGTACACAAATGTTGACTTGGCAAGTATTAGAACAAAATCTTCCAACACATGATCACAAAGCTCCTCATTTTTGCTTGGACTCTTGTAAATACAATCTAATAGTAGATCAAGGTTAAAGAGTAAAGATGGATGTCAAGGAACATTTATGATTTTTGTTTTAGTCTCTCATCATTCTGTTCTCTAAACTTAATTACTCTCTCCTTTTTATACCAAACACTTATCATCACTCTGCGTACAATAGATGATCTTCTAAGTTACTTTATCAGATCAATATCCAGGATTAGTGGAAGGCAAATATCTGTTTGCCATTTTATATTATAGAACAACCTGTTTCAGCTTTGATTTAAGGCTACCTTGGTGGTTTACTTCACAAATATATTAGGGATATGGGGTAGCATATTTTTACAGGACAAAGAAGTGGGTGTTTTGGGTATCCATTGTAATTGTTCTCTGACTATGAAGATAATAAACCCTTTTCTGGAAAAGGCCATAGATTCTTCAAAAACTCATAAATAATGGGATTTTCTAGGCTATTTCTTTATGTGGAATACAAATACAATATGTATTATTCCCACCTGAAACAATATTGTTTCTTGGTGATACAGGTCAATGGGAGCAAGGGTAAATATGAACCTCCTGTTGCTTCATGTGCTATGAACCACAACATCTTCTGTCTCTCAAGAGTTTTATGCTTCTTCAGGCTATCATGTGAATGTTAATGTAGGTAAATTCTTAGATTCTTCCCAGATCTTGACAAAAGTCACTGGTTAGTACTCAGTGACCTTCACTGGATCAGACATTTTGCATCATATAACTAAGAAGCCTATATTTTAAAACATTGACACAAATGTACACACACACACACACACACACACACACACACACACACACACACACCCTCAAAATGTCTGATATCATCTCATATACAACATTGTCTTGACATTATTCCCAGCTCACCATGATATGGTATAGAAAAAGGGTAGTCTTAAATATGTTGCTCCATAAATATTCATAACATCTGTAAAATCCACCACACTGACTTCATGATACTGCTGCCTAAAATTTTTAGTGTTTGCTTTGTGCATTTTGCCTCAGATACTTTGCTAAATAAATGCCCAAATGTTCAAAGTTAGTGTCTTGACTTAATTATTTTCTTCAAAGATATTACAACCTAGGGACTCTTCTTCAATCTATCAGATCAAGGGATTAGTTCTTACAGAGTACACTTGATATCACACTCAAATAAGGTTTCAGAAATAAGTCATTTCACAACATTTACAAGGTATTTACAAGCTATTATTTATTGCTTCTTAATAAGGAAAGTCTGATGACTTGAAATCAGTCTTTTAATTTTCCAACAATATCCTTATAACCTCTTCATTGTGATTCATTTGATTGCTTTAAAAATTTAATAGGTTTTTAGATATTCACTCTTATTGTCAGTTCTATTTGACAAAGCCATATTAACTTTTGACTTTTAGTGTAGTTTTCAATTAAGGTATATTTTATTCATTTTATTTCTTTTTCCTAAACCTATGTTTCTCCCTAATTTAACAGAACCTACCTGCATGCTATATGAAATGACTTCAATTTCCTAAAGGTTTATCATGGGTATTGAAATGAGAACTTTTAATAAATAGATATTTTTTTCAATTTTATTTTCTTGTATTATTTTTTATTTTTAACATTTTTTATTAGATATTTTTGTCATTTACATTTCAAGTGCTATCCCCAAAGTCCCCTATACCCTCCCCCCACCATGTTCCCCAACCCACCCACTCCTGCTTCCTGGTCCTGGCATTCCCCTGTACTGGGGCATATAATCTTCACAAGACCAAGGGCATCTCNTCCCATTGATGGCTGACTAGGCCATCCTCTGCTACGTATGCAACTAGAGACAAAAGCTCTGGGGCATACTGCTTGGTTCATATTGTTGTTCCCCCTATAGGTTTGCAGACCCCATTAGCTCCTTGGGTACTTGCTCTAGCACCTTCATTGGGGGGTCCTGTATTCCATCCAATAGTTGACTGTAAGCACCCACTTCTGTATTTTCCAGCCACTGGCATAGCCTCACAAAAGATAGCTGTATCAGGGTCCTGTCAGCAAAATGTTTCTGGCATATGCAATAGTGTCTGGGTTTGGTGGTTGTTTATGGGATAGATCACCAGGTGTGGCAGTCACTTCCTTCTGTCTTAGCTCTTCCTTCTGTCTTAGCCCTTCCTTCTGTATTAGCTCTGAACTTTATCTCTATAACTCCTTCCATGGGTGTTTTGTTCCCATTCTAAGAAGGAACCAAGTATTCACACTTTGGTCTTCCTTCTTCTTGAGTTTCATGTGTTTTGCAAATTGTGTCTAGGGAATTCTTAGTTTCTGGGCTAATATCCACTTAACAGTGAATGCACATCATGTGTTCTTTTGAGATTGGGTTACCTCACTCAGGATGATATTTTCTCGTTCCATCTATTTGTCTAAGAATTTAATAAATTTATTGTTTTTAATACCTGGGTAGATTCCATTGTGTAAATGCATCACATTTTGTGAATCCATTCCTCTGCCGAGGGACATGTGGGTTCTTTCCAGCTTTTGGCTATTATAAATAAGGCTGCTATGAACATAGTGGAGCATGTGTCCTAATTTCAAGTTGGAACATCTTCTCGGTATATGCTCAGGAGAGGAATTGCTGGACCTTCTGGTAGTACAATGTCCAATTTTCTGAGGAACTGCCAGACTGATTTTGAGAGTGGTTAGAACCAGCTTGCAATCCCATCAGCAATGGAGGAGTGTTCCTCTTTCACCACATTCTCTCCAACAACTGCTGTCTCCTGAATTTTTGATCCTAGTCATTCTGACTGATGTGAGGTAAAACCTCAAGGTTGTTTTGATTTGCATTTCCCTGATAGTTAAGATGTTAAACATTTTTTTCATGTGCTTCTCAGCCCTTCAGTATTCATCATTTGAGAATTCTTTGTTTAGCTCTGTGCCCGAATTTTTAATGGGGTTATATGATTTTCTGGAGTCCAGCTTCTTAAGTTCTTTTGTTTGTTTGTTTTTTCCAATTTTTATTAGGTATTTACTTCATTTACATTTCAAATGCATCCACAAAGTCCCCTATACCCTCCCTCCTCTGCTCCCCTAACCACCCACTCTCAGTTCTTGGCCCTGATGTTCCCCTGTACTGGGGCATATAAAGCTTGAAAGACCAAGGGACCTCTCTTCCCAATGATGGCTGACTAGACCATCTTCTGCTACATATGCAGCTAGAGACATGAGCTCTGGGGGTACTGATTAGTTCATATTGTTGTTCCACCTATAGGGTTTCAGACCACTTCAGCTCTTTGGTTCTTTCTCTAGCTCCTCTACTGGGGGCCCTGTGTTCCATCAAATAGCTGATTGTGAGCATCCACTTCTGTGTTTGCCAGGCACTGGCATAGCCTCACAAGAGACAGCTATTTTCAGCAAAAGCTTGCTGGCATATATAATAGTGTCTGCATTTGGTGACTAATTATGGGATGGACCCCTGGGTGGGGCAGTTTCTGGATGGTCCATCCTTTTTTCTCAGCTCCAAACTTTGTCTCTGTAACTCCTTCCATGGGTGTTTAGTTCCCAATTCTAAGAAGAGGCAAAGTGTCCACATTTTGGTCTTTGTTCTTCTTGAGTTTCATGAGTTTTACAAATTGTATCTTGGGTATTCTAAGTTTCTGGGCTAATATCCACTTATTAGTGTGTGCATATCATGTGAGTTCTTTTGTGATTGGGTTACCTCACTCAGGATGATACCCTCCTGATCCATCCATTTGCCAAGGAATTTCATAAACTCATTGTTTTTAATAGCTGAGTAGTACTCCATTGTGTAAATGTACCACATCTTCTGTATCCATTCCTCTGTTGAGGGACATCTGGGTTCTTTCCAGCTTCTGGCTAT
>NC_034596.1:40951802-40956978 GCF_900095145.1 Mus pahari
TAGCCTTGAATTCCTAATCTTTCCAAGACTTTTATCATGAATGTCTGTTGGATTTTGTCAAAAGCTTTCTCAGCATCTACTGAGATGATCATGTGACTTTTTTCTTTGAGTTTGTTGATATAGTGGATTACATTGATGGATTTCTGTATATTAAAGCATCCCTGTATCCCTGGAATGAAGCCTACTTGATAATGATGGATTATTGTTTTGATGTGTTCTTGGATTCAGTTTGCAAGGATTTTATTGAGTATTTTTGCATCAATATTCATAAAGGAAATTGGTCAGAAGTTTTCTTTCTTTATTGGGTCATTGTGTGGTTTAATTATCAGAGAAATTGTGGCTTCATAGAATGAATTGGGTAGAGTACCTTCTGTTTCTATCTTGTGGAATAGTTTCAGGAGAATTGGAATTAGGTCCTCTTTGAAGGTCTGAAAGAACTCTGCACTAAGCCCATCTGGTCTTGGGCTTTTTTTTCCCCCTTGGTTGGGAGACTATTAATGACTGCTTCTATTTCTTTAGGGGATACAGGACTGCTTAGATCATTAATGTGATCCTGTTTTAACTTTGGTACCTGTTATCTGTCTAGAAAACTCTCCATTTCCTGCAGATTTTTCAGTGTTGTTGAGTATAGCCTTTTGTAGTAGGATCTGATGATGGTTTGGACATTCTTATGTTCTGTTTTTATATCTCCCTTTTTATTTCTGATTGTGTTAATTTGGATACTGTCCCTATGCCCTCTAGTTAGTCTGTCTAAGGGTTTATCTATCTTGTTGATTTTCTCAAAGAACCAGCTCCTGGTTTGGTTGATTCTTTGAATAGTTCTTTTTGTTTCCACTTGTTTGATTTCAGCCCTGAGTTTGATTATTTCCTGCTGTGTACTCCTCTTGGGTGTATTTGCTTCCTTTTGTTGTAGAGCTTTTAGGTGTGCTGTCAAGCTGCTTGCTAGTGTATGCTCTCTCTAGTTTCTTTTTGGTGGAACTCAAAGCTATGAGATTTCCTCCTAGGACTGCTTTCATTGTGTCCCATAAGTTTGGGTATGTTGTGGCTTCATTTTCATTAAACTCTAAAAAGTCGTTAATGTATTTATTTATTTATTCCTTGACAAAGTTATCATTGAGTAGAGTGTTGTTGAGCTTCACATGAATGTTGGCTTTTTATTATTTATATTGTTATTGAAGATAAGCCTTAGTCTATGGTGATCTGAGAGGATGCATAGAATAATTTCAATATTTTTGTATCAGTTGAGGCCTGTTTTGCGACCAATTTATGGTCAATTTTGCAGAAGGTACCATGAGGTGTTGAGAAGAATGTATATCCTTTTGTTTTAGGATATAATGTTCTGTAGATATCTGTTAAATCCATTTGTTTCATAAATTCTGTTAGCTTCACTTGGTCTCTGTTCAGTTTCTGTTTCCAGGATCTGTCCTTTGATGAGAGTGGGGTATTGAATTCTCCCACTATTATTGTGTAAGGTGCAATGTGTGCTTTGAAGTTCACTATAGTTTCCTTAATAAATGTGTATACCCTTGAATTTGGAGCATAGATATTCAGAATTGAGACTTCATCTTAGTAGATTATACCTTTGATGAATATGAAGTGTACCTCCTTGTCTTTTTTATAACTTTGGATTGGGAGTCAATTTTATTCGATATTAGAATGGTTACTCCAGCTTGTTTCTTCTTACTAGTTTCTTGGAAAATTGTCTTCCAGCCTTTTACTCTGCAGTAGTATCTGTCTTTATCCCTGAGGTGGGTTTCCTGAATGCAGCAAAATGTTGTGTCCTGTTTATGTAGCCAGTCTGTTAGTCTTTTTATTGGGGGATTTGAGACCATTGATATTAAGAGATATTCTCATCTTTGCCTATTTTCCTTAGGTTTGTTCTTCTCACTGTGTCCTGGATATCCTGGATGGTTTTACTCAGGATCTTTTTGCATTTTGCATTTTCTTTAATTGTTGTGTCCATGTTTTCTATGGCATCTGAGATTCTCTCTTCCATCTGTTGTATTCTGTTGCTGATGCTCCCATCTATGGTTCCTGATTTCTTTCTTAGGATTTCTATCTCCAGAATTGTCTCCCTTTGTGTTTTCTTTATTGTTTCTACTTCCAATTTTAGATCTTGGATGGGTTTGTTCAATTCCATCACCTATTTGGTTGTGTTTTCTTGTAATTCTTTAAGGGATTTTTGTGTTTCCTCTTTAAGGACTTCTACCTGTTTAGCAGTGTTTTCCTATAATTTTTAAAGGGATTTTTGTGCTTCCTTTTTAAGGACTTCTACCTGTTTAGCAGTGTTCTCCTGTATTTCTTTAAGTGAGTTACTAATGCCCTTATTAAAATCCTCTACCAGCATCATGAGATATGACTTTAAATCCGAATCTTGCCTTTCGAGTGTGTTGTGGTATCCAGGATTCTGTGTGGTGGGAGTACTGGGTTCTGATGATGCTGAGTAGTCGTCTTGGTGTCTGTTAGTAAGATTCTGGTTTTTTGTTTGTTTGTTTGTTTTGTTTTTGGTTTGGTTTTTTGGTTTTTTGAGACAGGTTTTTTCTGTGTTAGTAAGATTCTTATGTTTGCCTTTCACCATCTGGGAATCTCTGGTGTTAGATGTTCTAGCTGTCTCTGGCTGGAGCTTGTTCCTCCTGTGATTCTGTTAGCCTCTGTCAGCACTCCTAGATGTCTTACTCTCTCCTGAGTCCCTGTGTTCAGAGCAATCTCTGCAGGCAAGCTCTCCTCTGGCAGGGAAGGTGCCCAGAGGTCTGGAGCCCAGCTCTGCCTCCTGGCTGAGGATGGAGGCCTGAAGGGTCCCTGTCCAGAAAGCTCTGTTTCTTGTGAGGTCTGCATGTTCTCCTGTGTGAACTGGTATCTGAGAGACCTGGGATACAAGATGGCAATCTCACATGAGGCCTTCCCTAAAGGCCAACTCTCCTCTGGCTGGGAAGGTATGCACAAGTCTGGCTCTCAGCTCTGCCTCCTGGCTGAGGATGAAGGCCTGAAAGTAATTTTAAAGTCTCTAAATTTGTATAGGAGACTTTTCAAAATAAGGCAAAAATAAATTTCATCAGAAATTATCAACCAATAATAATTAAAGAGTAACAGTGGTACAGAGGCAGAAATAACAAGATAGTCAATTAATTGTCTTGAAACAGGCTCACAAATTCTTCCAGTATTTATAACTATCTAAGCTGTGGACTGGCGAGGTAGCTTACAAGGCAATATAAGGTAGGATCTGAGTTTTAAAAAAGAGCAAGTCCTGGAGATAAGTACCTGTAATACTAGTACTGGGGAATCTACCACAGATGAATTCCAGGTGCTCACTGCTTGGATAGTTTAGATACAATGGCAAGTCTTACATTCAGTGAAAGATTATGTCAGTGAAATTCAGGTAGAGAAGCTATGCAGGAATACATTCCAGTGCCAGTCTATGGCTTCCATAGGCAAGTGCATATAAGTGTACTCATAAGCGTACCTGCAAACATACACACACAATCACACACATACATACACAGTCACACCACACACACACATGCACTAACACACACATGTGCACACAAATACACATACCTCATATAAAACTCAACATACACACAATAAAAGGAAAAATATGCTAATTGATTCTGGAGATTGATTATGAAATGTATAGGATGTTCAGTGAAACATACTTGGAAAGCTATCTGGTTGAAGATTAGATATATCCTATCCTTCATATCGTACACATGTTACACTTTTGCTGTTGATGCAAGCTTCCAAGGGAAGAAAGGAAATGATTGTCCTACCCAATCATGATTCCTGTGAACCTCCACAATGACAATTAAGGCATGATAACCTTACACTGCAATAGTGGCATGCCTACCTACAATAGCTATGTAAATGGACTTCAGGCCTTTTAATGATAAAAAAAATATGTTTGGAAATCATTTATTAAAGAAAATACAAAATTGTTTTCACAGGTATGGGTCCACATTTCTTCATTATCTGAAGAAGGAGGATTTCAAATTCAATGCTGACCAACATTGCAGAGTTTGTGTAAGGATAGCCTTGTCAACTTAGTGAGATCCTTGCTCAAATGAAATGTTTAGGAATGTAATTGGTATTGTGAAGATCATATGCCCCAGTACAGGGGAATACCATGGCCAGGATGCAGGAGTGGGTTGGTTGTGGAGCAGGGTGAGGAGAGCATATAGGGGGCTTTGGGGATAGCATTTGAAATGTAAATGAAGAAAATAATCTAATAAAAAATGTCTTAATTTTTTTTTAAAAAAAGAATGTCATCGGGTATAAAATTCAATGGTAAAGTGCGTGTCCACCATGCATGATGGATCCTGACTTCAATACTCAATATTGAAGTGAGCAAGTATATTCTACAACTCATAAAGAAAAATAAAAAGATACATTTAAAGCTTTGTTTTTAAAATTTAAAAGCTCTAAATATCCTAACAAATTTTGAGTTATGTATCTATGAGAGTGTTCATGGCTGTGTGCATTCTAATAATAGCAGATCACCTAGATAAGAAGTTATAACCTTCTGTTATGGATGCTGAAATCAAATTCAGATCCTTTGCAAAAGCAAAAATGTTCTCAATTGTTGAGCCTTCTTCCTGGTCCCTTGTTTACCATTCTCTCTAATGAAAGCCACATTAAATTTTCAATTCAAAAATCTTAGATTTTATAATGTAAAATGGAAGTTCATTTATACGTAGAATCTTAAAAATATAGATTTTTTCATTCAAGACCAATTTAAAGTCCTTTATTTTGTACAATAAAGCACAAACAACAACATAATATATTAAAATATTAAGTTGTATTCAGTTTTATTTGGATATGGGAAAATGTAAATACGTAATTATCACTGAGGTAATCAGACTTACATAGCTTTATACACTGTGTGCATTTCAGTGTTGTTTTTGGAGTTGCTGCAATAGGAACTGTCACACAGTGAGTGTGTAAATTGGTGCATTGGCTAGCTTTGTGTCAACTTGACACAGCTGGAGTTATCACAGAGAAAGGAGCTTTAGTTGGGGAAATGCCTCCATGAGATCCACCTGTGGGGCATTTTCTCAATTAGTGATCAAGGGGGAGAGGCCTCTTATGGGTGGGACCATCTCTGGGCTGGTAGTCTTGGATTCTATAAGAAAGCAGGCTGAGCAAGCCAGGGGAAGCAAGCCAGTAAAGAACATCCCTCCAT
>NC_034596.1:40957858-40974812 GCF_900095145.1 Mus pahari
GGAAGAGCAGTCGGGTGCTCTTACCCACTGAGCCATCTCACCAGCCCTGTTAAGTAATTTTATATTATTTCAACTTTTTATTGTAATTAAGTGCAACATTTTTTGAACATGACCTAAAATAAAGTAAGCTTAACCTCAAATGGCATAGAAAAAAAAATCATGATCTTCCCATGTTAGAAAAAGAGATTATTTAGCTATAATTTTAGAAATAACTGTCTTCTCTTTGTAATAAAATTTTATTTCCTAAACACTGTATATGAATTCCTGAAATAAAGCTGAATGTAACACTAGATTTAACAAGTTGGTCGCACAATGATAACTTTCCTGTTTCCTGTTATGTACATGAGAACTCATTATACTATGAGCTCTGTGCATACTTTTAAAATCAAAAAAGTATTTAAACATATTCATCAGAAAATATTTTCATTTTACATAGATGAAAATTAAGTCAGATCATTGAAATTTGGTCTAGTCATAAGTAATACAAGCCAAAGATCTCCTTAAATCAGAAAATATTATTAAAATTCATATTCTGTATTCTAAGATTCATATAATGATATGACTCTTATATTATAAAATTCACTCTTTGCCTCTTGAGTGACAACACTCTTTAGAAAAGAGGTCAGCAGAATAAGGCTGAATTGTTGTTCATTTTATTGCATTGAAGGTTTCATATTCTCTTCATGTTGAACATTTAGTGACTGTATCGTAGTTGCTATTTAGGAAGTCAATGAGTATTAAGGTCAAGTAGTCTAATATTAACAAATATACTGAAAATCCTAGCAATCACATTGAGCATGCAATTAACAGTATTTTTTATTATTATAAATTTTTAGATTATGAATATAATGTGGACTGAAAGAAAGTTGTTAATTTTCTCATTTATATTTTATAAAAATAAAGTTCATTATAGTTAAATCAGTATAGAAATAAGTTGTCCATATGGAATTTTATTAAATTTTTCTACTTAACATTTTAATAGATTGTTTAGGGAGAAAATATCACTTTTTCAATTAATACATTGACACACTTATTTTCAGGTGAGATATGACTTGCTTCATGGTTAATTATTTTAAGCTTGCTTTTCATGTTTTGTTATGTGATTAACCTTTGGAACCTGTAAGTCTAAATAAAAATATCTTAACCCTCTTTGGTTGATTATATTATTGTTCAAAATGTCTATATTAGCTATAGTTCATAGATAAAGAACTGTACCAAGCTATACTTCTTAGATAAAATTTTAATTGAATTAATTAGTAACAATTCTAACCATGTAGGAATATAACCAACCAGGTTAATAAATTGACCTTAAAAATGGGACAGAATATATGTTTATTTTTAAATGTTTTTTAGAAAAGTCAGGCCATGGCTATATTAGAATATCTGTGACAATACTTTTGTCAAAAGTAAGCCAGGGTGAATAGTTGACATTTCCACCTGTTTTTCAGCAAGGTGTTTTTTTCAGAGACTCTCCTACACTATAGGTTGGTAAGATTATGGCATACACATCCAACTTAGCCTCTCTACTGTAAGTTCTAAGGAAGACAAAATTGACCTCACTTTTTAACTACAGAAGTTCAGACACATTTTAGTATTTCTGAAAATTAAGGAGATAAAACTTTATATTGAACAGAATCTCAGTGCAGGAAAAAAAGACTTATTCTTATTTCTTATTAATCAAATTCCTTGAAAATCTATGTATTATGCTTTATTTTAGAGCAGTTATTAAACAAAAATCAGAGATCAACTAAACATACCCTATTAACACAAAAACAAGACAAAACAAAACATAAAGCATAACGCACACATGCACACACATACCAAAACAAAAAAGAAAAAAACAAGCAAAACAACAAACAAACAAAAATAATAAAAACTATATAAAACAAACAAACAGACAAACAAACAAACAAAAACCAACAGAAGAACAAGTAAGAGAAATTTTAAAAATTCAAGAGACAGAAAAGGAAACAAAAATTTATAGATAAAGACTAGATGAGAAAAAATTCTTTGGGTATTGAAGACAATCCTTACATTTTCTAAATCACCAAATTATGAAAACAAAAGAAAAACCCATGTTTGTCTTTCCTCTTCCTCATCATGTGGCTTTAGTCAGATGCCTGAGACATTGCTTTTAGATGAGCATCCATGTGTGTGAGATCACTCTGTGACTTCTGTTGGGTTTTTTAAAGGGTGATAATTGTACTTTTTAAGGCAACAGACTACATTTTCAATTAGAGTCTAATCTAAAATTCAGACTCCAAAAACACCTTACAAAGCAGACTCTTTGAAATTGGAAGCTTATTATACAGTGAGATCTCAGTCCAATTAACATTGAAAAGTGACATTATTTTAGGCAACATTTTCCATCTGTCTGAAAAGCAACATGGCTGCAATTGTGTGCATGCGTGTATAAATATCTCTGTATTTTGACATCATCTCAGAAACCACTTCATTACTGCAGGAAGAAAAGGAAGTGCTCTAGGAAATAATATTAATATTTTTAGATAAAGCTATCATCCCACAAGAAACAAGGAACAACCCGTGTGCAAATAATCAGGGCTGGGATTGGAAGTATGGTCAACAGCTATCACACAGACCAATAAGATATTTTATATTAAATTGGACTGATAATATAGTATATTGACATCGCATAGTTACATAGACAAACTAACAATTCTATAGCTTGGAAAAAGATAGTTATTTGGAGTTTGAAGTTCTAAAATTATGGGCCCAAAGATGTAGAGTAGGTGAAATTGAAGCATTTTCACAAGATGCTGAGAAGGACAGCTTTGGTGGCTGACATTCAATTACAGTTGTCCCTTGAAATTCATGGGGCATTGGTTCCTATTAGATATTACTATCTGTGAACATTACACTCACTTATGTAAATATATGCTACACTTATGAAACCCTCAGTAAACTTTAAATTATTTCTTGTTTGTTTGTAAACAACATGGTACTGTGTTACTTCCTATTATACTAAATTGGTTAGGGGAAAATGACTAAAACAACTCTGCGCATTTAGTACTGATGGGTTTAGTTATCCATTCATAGTTTCTTGAACCCTGAGGAACACACAGATACCAAAGTTCAAGTGTACATATACAATAAGGTTATTTAGAAATATAAATCTGTGCTAGAATTAGAGCACACAGTATAATTGTCAAGGTGAAATTAAATAACTTTGATGTAGTGGTTGAGATGAATCAAATAGCTTGGCAAGAAGTAACAGTATCTTAATAAATGGACTATCATTTTTCCCTAGCTCTTAAATCTCCAGAAATAAAAGAGAGATAGCAAGTATCTGGGAAAAAAATCATTAAAATGTATTCCTGCATTTTATTTGATGGTGAACTTTGGGAAAGTGTCTATTAATCTCTTCTGTGAGTTTTGGTTTCTGGTTTTCGCTGCAAATTTTTTTTACTATAGCCCTGAATAGCAGAATCTACCCACCTACTCCTGAAATAAAGACTATATAAAAAGTGAATATCTATTATTGATGTGGGTCACTAGTAGTTTTTATCTAAACAATTTCAGCTTGCCACTCCCCCCATCAAGGGGTGCTAATATGCGAGCTGTTTTTATGGAGTCAGGAGATGTAGACCTTGCAGTCACCTGTGAGATCACAGCCTCACTCCCTATTCACCATAAAAACCCATCCTCCTCTTATGGCTCCTTCCTCAGAACCTGCATGGAATCTATGTTTTCACAGTAAGCCTGTTGAGGGTGGTAAATCTATTTTCACTTGCTTGCTTTGTAAGTGACAATTCATTTTCACCAAAGTATGGCATTATTCTCTCTTAGGATGATGTCAACACACAGATCAACTTTTGTGTTTTCTATTCAACTTTATTTTATTTAATTGATAATAAAATTGTTTATCATACACTGAAAACTCATTAGTTGTTTGTAGATGTTTTTGAAATGTATTTCAAGGTAGGCTCAGCAAGATAAAAATTCTCACCCTCAGGACAGCACTGCTGTGAGTTTTTGGTTATTTCTTTTACCATCACCAGTTATTACCAAGCTTTTTGTTCCCCCTCATATAGTAGGTAGCTTTATTCAGGATCCTCTAGTATTTTATATATGCTTCAAAGTTACAATTTTCTTCAAATATTTATCTTCTTAATTATTTGGATGACTATAGTCTGTCTTGGTTCACAATTCCCATATTAAGCTCCAGATGGAAAATTTCTTTTAAGACATCTCACATTAGGCTTTTAAAATTAGCTACTATTTCCATATGAGCATGTCAGAATGTCTGATGGACTCCAGATGAGTAGCCTGGTGAAGGCCAGTTACCATAGCACTGCCAATTGTTTATGAAAGTACAGCTTTCCCTCTGGTCTCCTCCACTGATGTGAGGGTTCAAGCTGTTCATTGTTTCTTTTTGTATCTTCTACTTTTTTCTGGTTATACTATGGAATCTCAAGTAGCACTGGGTTGGAATAGGTCACAAGAGAATCAATTGACTCCACTGATCTTAGTGACACTTGTCAGATAGTGACATTAGCAGCTTGGTTACTTCTTGCTTCAGGGGGGTCACTATATTTTTTTATAACCTTGGCAGTGGAGGATCTAAACTCATAGGGGAAGTCAAATAGCCTCTACGAGAGCCAAGGTTTCATCTTTGTCTATAATGTCCTTTGTGCCAGCAGTGAAGAACCCTCTTTTCTTGTAGATCATACCATGGACATGTGTAGTAGCAAAGCATAGCAACTGTCTATATATATGGTAATAGAACTTCTTTATTCCTCGTATGAAAGCCTGAGTTTTAGCAGTTGATTTTGGTCTCTGGGTCAAGGAATCTAGCCATAAGGCTTGGGATCAAATTATTTCAGTTAACAAAAACTACTGCAGATCCCCACACACCTGGTTCCATCTTTTATGAAAGTGCTTCCATCCATGTAGAGTACTGTATCAGGATCTTTCAGGGCCATATCTATTAGATTTGGGAGTATTCATTTGGAGCACCATTGTTACCTGAGGACAGTTATAGATGAGCATATATAGGCCATAATTGAGCAAGAAAGGAGTAGGTTTAATGGTGGTAGGTTATCAATCTAGGATGGAGCATGAACCAGGAGTAGGCCCTAGTCCTAGATCAGATGGGTATTAGACAGTCAACATTCTGGTGTTCTTCCAAGGAGGGCCTCAATATCAGATCTGTTATGAGTATAAAATCCAGACCCAGAGTTACCTTGTTTATTTCTTTTACTAGAATACTGGTAGCTGCCATAGCTCTTAGACAAGTGGGCCATCCTGAAGTTACAGGGTCCAATTATTTGGACAAGTATGCCATAGGATGTTTCTTCATCCTAAAGTTTGGGTTAAAATCTCTTTGCAATGTCTTTTATTGACACACAAAAGGTTTTGAAACATCTGGAAGTATAAGGCTGGACCTGAAGTCAGAGCTATTTTTAAAACCTCAAATATCTTTTGTTCAGTCTCAGTCCAGATTAGGGGCTCAGTGCACCAATTTGTTCTGGTATACAGAGGCTTTGCTATTTATGCAAACCCTGATATACAGAGGTGGCAATATCTATCCACACCTAGGAATTCTTGAACCTGTCTCTTATTTTTATGGGGTTGGAATTTGAAAGATGGCCACAACCCTACTCTGATTCAGGCTCATTTTTGTCTCCCCTTAGTGATAGTAAGGATAGGTAGCTTCTCATGTACAAAGCTGGGCTTTATTACCTGACAAGAGCCTAGAGCATCTAACTCTTGCATCAATCCCTCAGTGAAACTTTTACAATCTGTTTCCATTTCAGAGGCTAGGAGGAGGTCATCTACATAGTGTAAGGGTAGGGTAGCAGAGAATTTCTGATGGAGGACCGAAGAAAGTCATTATCTACATACTGTAAAAGTAGGGAGGCAGGGAATTTCTGATGGAGAAGAAAGTCATCATTTAATACTTTGTCAAATATAATTTGAGAGCTCTTAAATCCTTGGGGCAATCTTTCCAAGTAAGTTGTACATGTAACCTCCCTATGGATCTTTCCCATAAGGTAACAAAAAGGAAAAGTCAGAAGCAAAGATGTGGTGACTCATCTTCGTTAATGGGAGGCTGAAGAACACATTTTTTCAGGTCCAAGGCTGTGGTACACCTGTTTCTCTGAAGGAATCAGACTCATGAGTGTGTACGGGTTTGGAACCATAGTGGGAATGATCCTGACACTCTTACTAACTTCTCTTAGATTGCTGGCAGGTCTATAATCAGAAGCCATATGTTTCTTCACTAGCAGAAGAGGTAAATTCCAGGGTAACCAGCAAGCATCATGATGCCAGGAAAGAATGACTGACTGAGTAGAGTCATGGGAGTCAAGAGAACATGAAGCATATTTGGAGCTACTATGTTTATGTGGGAGAGATACTATAGAAAAGGGTACCTGGGGTTAAGACCAGAGGTGGAGTTACTACTCATTCAGGACATTGCATAGGGGTAGTTCTTCCTCCTCTGGATTGATGGATAAAATTTTGTGTTTCCCCTTTGTGGATTAGTTATCATAATTTTGATAGTGGCTTTATGGAAATAGATCATAAGCTATAGAGTAAGTTGCCATAATAAACTTAACCATACTAATCAGAATGACAAGGAGTTCCTACCACCATGAACCACACTGCTTGGGCCTTTCTGTGGTCTCATGTACCCGCAGGAGAAGACCACTAAATATCAAAAGAGATTTTGTAGGTAGCCTTTTTAGAATGGACTCAGTACTCTATCTCCCTATCTTTGTATGCCTTCTGAAAATAAAGAAACATTCCATAGTAGAGATCTTTTTCTTAATAGAACTGCCCATAGTTTCTCTTTCTGGATCGCATTTCACAGTGAAAAGTGAAATATTAATTGAAAAAGGTAGAAACAGACAGGGAAGAAACAAACAATAATAACAAAGAGACAAATTAGTGGTGACTACCTCTCATACACCTGGACAAAGGGAATCATGACATCTCACAAGGATCCCTGATTTGGGTTAAGCAACCAGGTCTGACCTCTCATATGTGTCCAAACAGAAGGTGCCTTAACCAGACTTACCTCTGTAGGCGGCAGACCAGATGACTATCACTGAAGAAAATTTAGACAGGGATTTTTGACAGGTATGGACTACCACAAGTACTGAGTTCCTTACTTGGTGCCCTGTGGAGTACCTCAGGTTGTGCACTTCCTAGAAGAAAGTACACAGCCACTGCAGTCACTTCCCACACTGAGACATGGAAGTTGGTCTTACTACCTAGAGTCTTACACAGATCTCAATGGAAGCTACAAACATTAGAGGGTAAAAACCCAGAGACCACTCAGTATGAACAATGTTTAAATTGAGAATCTGTGTTAGATCACTTGCCATTGATTGGAGAGAAACACTTCTCATGAAATATTCCTGAATGCAAGTTGCTTGGAAATTTTAAAGAAAAAGAAGACAGAAAAATGACTTCCAGGTTGACAATTGCAGGAGGAAGCAAGCAATCTTAACAAAAGTCAAGAACAGAAAATTAGTTGGAGCATTGTGACCCTGAATAGTTTCTAGAAGAGTACTCAGTGCTTTTCCAAGGGAATTTTAGGTCAAGGGATAGAAACCAAAGATAGCCTCACCTGAGGCAAGATGAAGAATCTTCAATTTCTAAAAACAGATTTAAGTATGATCAACCTGAGTTCTGCAGCAAACAGAAATTAATTTGCTCTGACCTTATAACAAAATGGATTCCACTGTTAAAGATGGAGTCAGGTGGGTCCATCATCATGTTTCCTTTACTTTTTTTTTCTAAAATCCTTCTGCTCCTTAATGCTGTCTGGGTACTGGAAAAGTATCTTTTATTCACTAGATAGAATTGTCTTTTCAGGAGCTTACTGCTGAAGAGACTAACACACTATCTAGGTTTTTATTTGTTTGTTTTTATGTTTGTTTGTTTATCTTGTTTTTACTGAATTCTGGCTGGTTGCTTCAACTCAGTTGTTCTGGATTAAAAGTCCTCTCCAAGATGACTGATTCAATTATCTACTTGGCCTCAAACTAACTCTGGCAATCAATTCTAATCTGGCTCCTTTTTATTATCTGGCTTCTGTGTCTTCAACTATGTATAGCTTATTATTTCTATAACCTGTCTCTTTAAAAACTGTCCTGCTAAAATCCTGCCTCTGAACTTAACCAAACACAACATCATTGCTTGAACTAAACTGAATTTTACCAAACTAAACTGCCCCTCTGGCCCTGCACAGTTACTTCAGTACCCTTTCTTTGCTGTTTGTCCTTATGAAAGTTGGTTACATCCTATGTGTTATTGGTATTCCTGGTTGTCAACTTGACTACTTCTAGAAGTAACTGAAACCCAAACATGGAGGACACACCTGATAGGGATGTTTGCTTAATTTGAAGTGAGAAGATCCACTTCTAATTTGGATTTTTGAGGTGGAATCACAGCTTCAATCTCCATCATGAAGCAGGAAGACACTTTTAATCCAAATCATTATAGCTGGGAAAAATCCAACTCCAATCTGAGATACACCTTCTGGTGCAAGTCTATTTAAGTATGTGGAAGAAGAAATGTTTTGCTTTTTGCTGCTTTTTCTTGTTTTGCTGGAAAATCCATTCTTTCATTGGTGTTAGATTTAACTTCTTTGGGATTGCAGTGCATACTGAAGACCAGTTGAGACATTCACCCTCATAGAGATAGCATCAATTGGATTCTCAGACTTTTCCATTCACAGCCAGCTATTGTTAGAATAGGTAGATCACAGCCTATAAGTCATTCTAGTAAATCCTATTTCTATAAATAGACAAAAAAAATCATTCAGTCTGTTACACTAGGCAACCCTGAGTAAAACAGTACATCTTATCAAATTTCACTAGATTACTTGCAAATTATGTTCTTGTGAAGCTGTAACGCATCTGACAAAGCATTAAGTATCTACAAAAGATTTGTGATTCCATAACAATGACTATAAGGACATATTTAACCTAAGGATGTAATAGTGGCACACATCTCATGATAGTAACACAACACTTCCAAATTTGACCTCTTCAATGAGAAGGAATTTGTTCTTGGTAATGAAAACCTGACCAAATACACTGGGATAGTGAAATTATGGATTTTGGAGGAAGAAACTACAACCATCACTTTACTAAATCTGCCTGATCTTCAATTACATTCAAAATATTCATTGTGATAATCATAAGGAAGTGTAGTGCTTATCCCTCATCCATGAAACTTCTCTTCACAAAGAAAACCACAATCAATCAAAATGCCTAGTTGTGAAGCCCAGTTCTAGTAGATAAAACTATATATAGTGCCTATACCTATGGTTTAAGTATCATTGTGGGGGAAGTGGGTGGAAAGTTTGTAAGAGCCTAAAATATAGATATATACATAAATATACACTTATATATTTAACCACAGTCAAAGAGAAAGAGGAAATAAACTAGAGAGAGAACAAAAGAGAGATAGCTCAGAAGGTTAAATGGGCAAATGGGAAAATGACCTAAAAAGACTATAATTGCAAAAACAATTAGTATTGTCTTTGGCAAACCAAAGAATACACATGGTGGGGCTCATGGCTCCAGCTACATATGTAGCAGAGTATGGCCTAGCAAGTTATCAATGGGAGGAGAGGTCCTTGGTCCTGTGAAGGGTCTATGCCCCATTATAGGGGAATGCCAGGTCCAGGAAGAGGGAGTGGGTGGGTTGGGGAGCAGGGAGATGGGAGCGGGGATAAGGGGAGGGGAAAAGGGGTCTTCAGAGGGAGACCAGAAAAGGGGATAACATTTGAAATGTAAATAAAGAAGATATCTAATAAAAAAGAAAATAAATAAATAAGTTAATTAATGCATATTAAAATGAATAGTTATTGAGTTCTTTTGCTCAGAAAATAAGTCTATTTTCACTCACTTATGCATTCCTTAAATCATTTCTGTCAGTATAAGCTTATTTCATATTTGCATTTTAATCCAATCAAATGTTATTCATTTTGCTGCCAAGTTTCTTCCAGCCTTCACTCCCATGGGGAATGTATTCATCATGTGAGCCTATTAAAGCTGAAATTGTGTCTTCCTTTGAATCTTTGAATTCTTTGCAGAAGCTTTACAAACATGTTTTCAATATCACAAATAACTTGCTTTGGTTTTAATTAGAAGTAAGATAATCTATATATTGAGTTGCAAATAATGGAAATTTTGCAGTAATTAGCTTTCCAATCGATGAACCAAGAGTTTCCCTCTATTTATATTTTTGATCAATTAGTTCAAGCATTTCAACCACTATACTTTGTTACATTCACATACATTTCATCTTTGGCTCCATTGCATGAATTGCTATAGTTTTTATTTCCAATTCCATTTCTTTTTCAGAGAGATGATCGAGTATAATTAACTTGTTTCATTTGTTATAATGTTCTGTATTTTAGTTAGTTCTAGGAAAACTCTGTAAATTTTACCCTACTGGGGCATGGAATTGTAGGGAGATAAGAAATGTGGGAAATATCCTATAATCTTATTACATCTATCACTGGGTAGTATGCCCATAATCTTTGATTTTAGCAATTGTTCCTCCAGTGACACAATTGAAAATTTTCCACCATATATGACAAACAAACCCAAACAAACAAACACCACCTAGAATGTAATTGAAGCTTCTCCTTCCTTCAGGTGTATTAAATCTGTGATAATATATTTATTTCCAAGAAAGCAGCCTATTTTTCTTTGAATGGAGGACACTCTAGCCATAGTTCATAGTAAAATGTTTGTTTTTCCCTTTCTACCGTCAGAGATAGTAGAATCTTTCTTTATTATTTACAATGATAAAACTAGTGAGATTCCTCAAAGTAGAAAAAAATGTGGGGGTTTCTGAGGCCCCAGAAGTGCCCAACATGATGCCAGAAACAATAAGCCTCCAAAAGTTTGTGAAAATCAACACTTATTTGTTAACTCATTTATACCCAGGTCTTTCTATTCCTGGTTAACAGATAATGGCTTCTACTCACCCTGGATTTCTCTCTTATGATATCTTAGTGGTCCTGATATGAGCTATGACTTCAGATCACACAAAAGTAATAGATACGGTATTGACTCTTAGATTGACACTTACAGACACAACAGCTGGCAGAAGGACTGGAGAAGCAGAGGGGGATTGCAACCCCATTGGAAGAACAACATAGGCTGGCCTGACCACCCAATTCTCCCATAAACTAGAGCACCAACCAAGGAGTGTACCTAAAAGGATCTTTGGCTACAGATATATATGTAGTAGAGGGTGGCCTTGCCTAACAGCAATGAGAGGGGAGGTCCTTGGTTCCAGGGAGGTTTAATGCCCCAGAGTAAGGGGATCCTGGAATGGTGGGGTGGGAGAGTATGGGTGGGTGAGGGAGCACAGACATAAAGGAGGGGTAGAGCAGATGTGGGATGGGGGGTGGAGGAGGCTAACCGGGAAGTGGGATAACATTTGAGATGTAAATGAATGGAATGATTAATAAAAGTGTTTTTAAAAGACAGTAAAAATAGTTACCCTGTTTTCAATAAATATAAGTGACATTTTAAACATTGTAGCAAAAACATTTTCAAACAAGAAGAAAAGAACAATCTTTATAAATAAAATCAGCAGACTATATATGTATTGATTTTACACCATTGTGGACTTAACTAAGAAAGCTTGACACTTTGTTTAAGAAACAAGTACAGGCTTAGAACCTATGTAATAGGGCATTAACCACAGAGTTCAGGAGTCTAAATCATTGTATCCAAAATTATATCCTGTATTAAGAGTCGACAGTGGGAAGGTGCCCTAAGCTATACTTTCCTTCTTACCACTAAAGTAAGTGAAAATTGTTTTTGCCAAATGTGTGTAATTATTTGTGAGATGCTCAGACCCTGATGTCATTTCCCCAGTGTTTTTCAAAGAAAAAATTACATATAACTCCTGTGGGATTACAATGAATCATAGTTTGATTTGATGGAAGAATAAGAAAATCTTCCAACAGATAAACTAAACAGCTGTTCCCAAGGGGACCATCATTTATGGTAGGAAAAATGGATGTATCGCCTCCTCCCTGTCATATTGTTTCTTGTTTCAAAAGCATCCTCAGTATTTCCTCCTGCAGTTCATAGTAAAAAGCTACTCAGCTGAAACATCTGCTCATCAATATTGACATAATACAATTGAAAATTAAGTTACGAAAGTCATTGCAGACTAGAGTTGCTTGTTTTCTTGTTAATGTAATACTTCATCTCTAAAAAGCAAAGCTCTGCTCATCTGATTAAATTTTGCACAAAGAGGAATGATGACTTATATTATCTGAAGACACAGGCAATGACTTTTTCTCCTATGTAGAAACTCCAACTGATTATCTACTTCTTAAGCAAAGCAGGACTAGAGAAACTTTATTTCTTGTGTTATAAAGACTGATGCTATGATGTGCTTACAAGCAGGAGCCTAGCATGGCAGCCCTCTAAGATGGTCAACAAGCAACTGAAAGAGTTAAATGCAGATACTTACACCCAACCAATGGACAGAAGCCAGCGACCCCTGTGGTTGAAGTAGAGGAAGGCTGGAAGAAATTGAGGAGGAGGGTGACCCCATATGAAGACCAGTAGTTTCAACTAACCTGGACCACAGAGATCTCTCAGACACTGACCACCAACCAAGCAGCATATATTAACTGGTCTGGGGTTCCTGATCCATATACAGCAAAGGATTACCTAACATGGCCTCAGAGAGTGAAGAAACACCTAATCCTTGAGAAGCTTGAGGCTCCAGGGAGTGGGGAGGTCTGGTGGTGTGGGGCATTTGGGGACATCTTCTTAGAGACAAGGGAGGAGGAATGAGATGAGGAACAGTTGGAGGGCAGACTGGTGGGGTGACAGGACAGTAAAAAAGGTGAAATAATAATAGTAATAATAATAATAACAACAACAACAACAACAACAATAATGATAGAACTTAGAGATATGAAACATCACCTTATAGACATCAACCCCAGGTTCTTTGATATGAATATTAGAAATGAATATTCTCATGTAGATTGTTGTGAAAAATGGGGTAAATAATATCATAGTGTATTGTAAAAGGCACACAAACCCTTAGAAACAGATTGTCCCTTATATGAAACTTAAGAAAGTGAACACATATTCAATAACTCCAGCGAGCACTGCTTTAGGCTGCTGATTCATCTTCATCAGGATGACAGACTTGGCAATGAAAGGTACAATGCTTGCTATACTCTCTTTAAAAAGGCAAACAGTTCTAGCTGCACATTTTAAAAGAATACACATATTCACATGTTATATTTTTATAAACAACTAGAAAAAGTCAAGAAGTCAAAGACTTAAAAATTTTAAAAATGCTGAGTTTAATGAAATAATATAGTAACTGTCCTAATAAACTTATTACATTGTAAATATTTACTAAAATATCGCTGTGTACTCCAAATGTATATACAAGTGATATCAATTAGAAGGAATTTTCTTTAAACAATTAAATAGTAAAAAATTTTTAAAGGAAAATATGGCATATTATACACACTCCCTTCAAAATGCAAATAAAGAAAAATTGGAGTAGTGCCCAGCTTGAATTAAAAATAATTTTGTTCAAAACAATTATTAAATATATCATTTTAATAAAGGAGTTAATAGAAAATTTTTAAACTGTTAATTATAGATCATTCTTTACCTATTATTTCTATAGCTGTACTTTTCCAATTTTTGAAATGACCCAATTAAAATTGGCAAATATTGTTCTAACCTCTGATAATTTGGACGTGGTGTATTGGAAAGTGAATGCACAATAGTTCAAGGTCACTTTACTTTCATTTCAAATCATGCCTTTAGGGAAGTAAATGGGAGTAATATGTTCCCTAAAATGGCAGCATAAAAATATTACAAAATATCCATGGGAAGGTAAAACATCTGTAAATCTGCATAATATATTTTTATTAGGGAAACCTGAAAAAATAGACAATATTGCATTCTATTAATATTGGTGTCTACACTAAAATGTATTTGATTATGTCCTATTTATGAAAACTCTATTAGAAACAGGTTCCAAATGAAGAACTATTTAGTTCTGAGTATCCTCAGTTCATTAGATTATTGTTACTAGCCTATAAAAAGCCACAAAAATCGTTTTTATTATTAAGCAAATGTACAGATAAACAAAATAACAAATTCAGAGACAGAACTTTGGTCTGGCCAACCACATAGTTAGAGGAAAGAAGAATGATCAAATGGTAAGTAATTGCTTTGCATCCAGAATAGCAGTTTGGACATAATGATGGCATGTCTGACATTTGCTAAGGAAGTAGAGGTGAGCCACAGGTACTTTAAAAAAACAAAAAACAAAAAACAAACAAACAAAAAAAACAGCATTGTGTGCCATGAATAGAAGTGCTATAAATTCATCCATAAATATTAAAGTAATGATAATTGAAGAGAGTTTTCAAGTGGACAAAGAAGGAATTGATTCCACAATACTTGTAGCAAATATAAAGGGAAAATCCACCTAAAATATTTCTTATCAATTTATATGAAAACGATTTTGTACCTGTATAGGGGAACAATGGCAGTCAGAAGAAAGAATTCACAAACTAAGTTTAGTACCTTTCTGAACCTATGCATTTTTTTTTTCTAAAATCAAGAAACTACACATGCATGTTGCATTGAATGTAAGTGTTCCAGTGAGTGTTTACAGGCCCATGTTCAGCTAGGTCCTCGCCAGAAGGCTGCAGGCACTCCAAGGAGACTTCTAAGCTGCCAGTTAACAAAATTGTCAGTATTCCAGAAAAATTTAAAATTCTCATTATGTGTCTAATGGTCATATTATTTGATGTTTCTTTATTTTTTATGAGTTATGCACATGTATATGATTTGCAGTGTACATTGTACTGGAGAGTTCGGGCTTTCCCTCCTACCATGTGGGTTCCAGGAATTTAACTCAGAGCCTCAGACTTGACAGCAAGCACCCTTACTCTGAGTCATCTCACTTTAGTTATTGTGTATCTAAGATGTTATTCAAATGCAGAAAATTGAGAAAGACTATAAAACAATACACAAAATATGAGAAGAAAATGCTGAGATGTAGTATACCAAAGAATATGTTACCTTTTTTATTGGACAAATGAAGAAAGATCTGGAATTTTCTGTTTTGCTTATGTTTTTAAAGACTTGTACAATTATATAATGATCTTTAAAGTACCTCAAACCAATTCTTTTTGCCAAAGCACTTGACATACCATGACTTTTGTTATTGCAGAGCAGAAGATGTAATGATATCCCAGGATTCTGAGAACAAAATCACGTACATTTCCAGTGGAGTTTTCTCTTTCACAACTTACAATAATGTGGGATTACTAACAGTCATATTTATTTATGTATAAATCTTCAATATATGCATTTAACAGATAAGAACTTTGGAATAATGAAGAGAACTTGCTTAGTGTTCTTCTGAGTGCAGCAAGACTTATCTTAAAGTCACTTTGATATTAGATAAAGCCTGTTGTTTTGGATTTGATTTTTGATTATTTAATTATAAACACAATTTTCTAAGAAACTCCATTCATTGTGGATTGTTCCTTATTTGCACACATATCCCTTTCTACTATGTTTTATATCATTTATATTGTGAAAATTTATGACTAGCCCAATATGGATACATTTCTGATATGCAAATGTTCTCTTGCCATTGGAATGGCTCAATGTTTAACAATTAAAATGCTACAGCTGGATATAACATAGGGTGAGAGAGAAAATACATTTTGATCACGAACATTCTAGTTCCCATACCATGGGAAAATGATTCAATAACATTCCTAGAGAAGCAGAACTTGCTGTGAGCTGATTTTGTTGAATAGAATATTCCAGAGTTTGCTCCATAAGACAACTGAACTTCTATGTGTCTACCATCACACGTGACTTTCCAAAGTGTAAATATACAGCAGGACACTTATCTTTTTGTATTTCTGTTGCCCTACTCTCAGTTGAATTCATTCTCAATGCAAGTCCTTCTGGATTAAATTACTTTAGGATCTGTTAGATCTAATTTTATTTAATCCAATATGATGAAAGAGGTTCAGTATTTGTGAAAATAGCAGATGCCGAATTTCCTTAGATGAACATTTAAACTATATTTCAGAAAGAAATGGGGGGAGAAAATTTGATGTGTAACATAACCCACACTGTCTAAGAATTGTTGCTTGCATATATATATATATCCCTGAAAATACATGAATCTTCTGTTCTTAAGGCAGAGGTCAGTGTGAGGAGGCATAACCCCCGTCAAGAGTCACAGTCCTGAGTTTCAGAATGTTCCCAAAGAAAAGAAAAAGTGTATTTCAGCCTTCACAACAATCTTCTTCATCCTGACAGCAATATGTAGAGGTTGATAGTATCAAAAGCAGACTTTCTTTTTTTTAATTTAATTATTATTATTTTCTTTATTTACATTTCAAATGCTATCCCGAAAGTTCCCTATACCACACCCCCGCCCCTGCTCCCCTACCCACCCACTCCCACTACTTGGCTCTGGCCTTCCCCTGTGCTGGGTCATATAAAGTTTACAAGACGAAGGGGCCTCTCTTCCCAATGATGGCTGATTAGGCCATCTTCAGCTACATATGCAGCTAGAGACTCAAGCTCAGGGGGTACTGGTTAGTTCATACTGTTGTTCCACCTATAGGGTTTCACCCCCCACCCCCCCTTCAGCTCCTTGGGTACTTTCTCTAGCTCCTCCATTGGAGGCCCTGTGTTCCATCCAATAGCTGAATGTGAGCATCCACTTCTGTGTTTGCCAGGCACTGGCAAAGCCTCACAAGAGGCCGCAATATCAGGGTTCCTTCAGCAGAATCTTGCTGGCATGTGCATTAGTATCTGGGTTTGGCGGCTAATGATGGGATGGATTCCCGGATGGGGTAGTCTCTGGATAGTCCATCCTTTCATCTTAGCTCTAAATTTTGTCTCTGTATCTATATCCT
>NC_034596.1:40975662-40992903 GCF_900095145.1 Mus pahari
AGTCCAGCTTCTTGAGCTCTTTGTATATATTGGATATTAGTCCTCTATCAGATTTAGGATTGGCAAAAATCCTTTCCCAATCTGTTGATGGTCTGTTTGTCTTGTTGACAGTGTCGTTTGCCTTACAGGAGCTTTGCAATTTTATGAGTTCCCATTTGTCAATTCTTGATTTTACAGCACAAGCGATTGGTGTTCTGTTGAGACATTTTTTCCCTGTGCCCATATCTTCGAGGCTTTTCCTCACTTTCTCCTCTATCAGTTTCAGTGTCTCTGGTTTTATGTGGAGGTCTTTGATCCACTTAAACTTGAGAAAAGCAGACTTTCAAAACAAAAACTGAGTAAACTCTGGGTATTAAACTTAGCTTCTCACTAAGAGTCTCCAAAAATTTTTGCTTTAATATTTATTCTCGGTCTCAATGACAGCTGTGTTTCTGTTGAATAAATTTTAAAATAATGTGATTTTTCTGTTTTTGTTTTAAAATAAAGCCTAAGCATTATAATATATGAAATAATGCACACTGAAAAAAAAAGTCAACGTTTCCAATGCTGGCTGGCAGGTAGATGTAGTAACTAGTTGAATTTATCTTTTATAAACACTGGGACAAGATATTAAATCTGAAATATGATCTGCAGAGGTGGGAAGGTGAACTCCTAATCTCGTAATGTCATTGATATATATCACTTTTGCAAGATAATGCATTGGATTTACACTAACTACATCTGAGCATTCTGCCTTGTTTTGCAGTTACACATTGCTTTGAAAGCTATATTTGGTACACCCACCCATGATATTTCTGTGCCATTCACACCCAAAATTTTTGATCAGAACCTAAATTTCCTTAAAGAATATTTTTGAAATCTTCAACAGGTGTTGAAGGGAAAACTCTTTATATGGGCTTGTTTATTTCAAATAAAGGTTATTTATTTTAGAGGAAAACATCATGATGAAATAATTATTTTTAAGGATTCTATATGAAAAAGCATGATGTCCAAAGCTGATCCATGATTTTTTTTTTTGGATTAACGAATTTTTTATTCGTTCCGTATTCCTACCAACAAAAGGTATTTTTCTTACTAAAATGAAAATGTTCCCAAGCAATTACTAAAAACAATGCCTTGGAAAGTCAGAATGTGATTTTTAGAATGTTACATAAGTCCTGAAAACTTAGGCTCTTGTATGTCTCTATCTCTTCTCTTTGATGTTGTTTATAAAATACTTTTTTTTTTTTTTTTTTTTTTTTTAAGACAGGGTTTCTCTGTGTAGCCCTGGCTGTTCTGGAACTCATTCTGTAGATCAGACTGGCCTCGACCTTCAGAAAATCACAGTAGACACTATGAAATATCCATGAATATTGTTTTATAACTGAGAATATAAGGGTGGTGCACAAACCGAGGCCATTTGCCAGCCTTCTGTCCATTTGCCTCCCCATTAACTTCCAGCATACAATTACACATAGATTTTCTTTTAAAAAATATTATTATTTATTTTATAGAGAAATTTTGCCACATCGACATCTTCAAAGTGGTACAAGATTTGTTAAACATTTTCTTCTCATTTATGCTTTTCCAAAAGTTCATTTCTTCAGTTAATTTATTTGCTTATTTACTTTACATTCTGATCACAGCACCTCATCCTCCCAGTGTCCCCTCACTTAGCCTCTCCCAAGTACCCCTCCTCTCCTTGGAGAAGGGGATGGTAGCCACTGGGTGCCAACCCACCCAGGCACATCAAGACACTGCAAGACTAGGCAAATCCTCTCCCACTGAGTCCAGACAAGGCAGACTAGTTAGGGGAACAGGATCCACAAGCAGGCAAAAGAGTCAGGGACAGTCAGAGTCAGATGTTGGGGCATCTGCATGAAGACCAAGCTGCATATCTAATACATAAGTGCAGAAGTGGGTGGTGGTGGTAGTGACTAGGTACATCCCAAATGTGCTTTGGTTGGTGGTTCAGTTCTAGGATCCAGGTTAATTGATATTTTTGGTCATCTTGTGGAGCTCCTTTTCCTTCAGGGTCCCTCAACCCTTACCCCAAGTCTTCCACAAGACTCCTCAAACCCATCTAATGTTTGGCTATAGGTCTCTGCATCTGTTGCAGTTAGCTGCTAGGTGGTACATCTCAAAGGACAGTTATATTAGGCTCCTGTCTGCAAGCATAACACAGTATCATCAATAGTGTCAGGGATTGTTTGGTTATGTCCCATGGGATAGATCTCAATTTGGGCTAGTCATTGGTTGGCCATTCCCTCAGACTTTGCTCCATATTAGTTCCCTGTACTTCTTTTAGGCAGGGCAAATTTTGGGTTGAAGGTTTTGTGAGTGGATTATTGTCATTATCTGTCCACTTGGAGTCCTGCCTAGATACTGGAGGTGGCCACTTCAAGCTCCATATCCCAAACTGCTAGAAGTCTCATATAGAGTTACCTTCACAGACTCCCTGGATCCTCCCTCATTCCAAGTCACTGGTAGGTCCTAGAGATCCCCCAACCACTGGCAGCAGCTGATTTTCTATGTGAGATAACCCACACCCCTAAGAACATGCATGGTATGTACTCAGTTTTAAGTGGATATTAGCCATGAATTACAATATGCCCCACACTAAAATTCACAGACTCCAAGGAGGGCCCAGGGAAAGGATGCTTGACTCTCACTAAGAAGAGGAAATAAAGTAGTTATCTGAGGTGAATAGAGGGAGGGAACTGTGTGGGAGAGTGAAAGGGAGGGGAAGGGAGGAGTCAGGTGTGGGAAAGAGCCAGGGTGAATAAACATAGAATATATAGATTTTCTTTATAACTTAAATTTGACTCTAATTCATCTTGTGTTTGTACTAAAACAATATCTGTAACTAGGAAAATGCAGTAGATAAACAAACAAAAAAAAAAACAAACAAAAACCACTAACACATTTGGTTCCTATGAAGCCAAAGAGAAAAGCAGATGCATATCAGAGGTTCAGATTAGTTAAATGATGGTGCCAAGTACTCAACAACTGTTCTACCTGTTAGATGTTTGAAAACTATTAACATTAAAAGCACAGGGTATTTAAAACACTTCAATGAAAGTATTATATTCAAGTCAGATATTTAAATGCTCATGCATTAGTGATCTTTTACACCTTAATATCCATCATATCTTAAAAACCCTGATTTCATTGTATGAATCTAAATGTGCAAGTTCCTGTAAATCATTTGATTAATCCTTCTATAGGATCTATGAAAGGCCGGAAACAAGGACAATCTGAAATCTAATTTGAAACTCCCTGTAAATATACATCCACTTCCATTCTATAAAGTTCTTTTATTTGCTCACATACTAAGAAATAAATAAATAGTACAGCACTTCTAAGATCTCTGTAGACTGGATCATCATGTGAAAACATTGTGGCTAAATAAGCTTATACTTTTTTTGTAGACCATAAAAATTTTTTGAAACATGGATGTGAAAATAGGAGCCAACTGTTTTCAACCTCTAGTGAACCTACATTTTATTTGTATTTTTAAGGAAATATACCTGGCTTTTAAATATTATCCAAGGTACACCTGTTCTAATTGTGTTGATAATAATCAAGTAGTAAATTATCTACATAATATAAGTGCTAAAATGACCTGATGTGGAAGCTAGCTTTGATGTGTCAGGTAAACTGAGGAGAATCAAGGAGTATGGAATTAATCATTCAGGAGTCTTTTCTCGGGGGGAGTAAAACTTACTTCTTTGGGTCCAGCAAAAAAAAAAAAGGTGAAGGAAAAAAAATTTATCTTTGGGGATAGCAAAAAGAGGGAAATCACACACGCACACACACACACACACAGACAGACACAGACACAGACAGACACACACACTTGCATACATATGCACACACACTTGGTAGATATACCAAGTTTCTAACAAGATTCAACCAGCTTTAATTTTTCTCCTACAGCTTATATATCCCAGCAAACCTTTTCAAGAAATAAAAAAAAATTATAATGTGGTTACATTCTATTTTTCTTTAATTTAATAATTATGAGAAAAACCCACCATGTTCCCTGATACCTTTATATGATTAAACATTTTATATAATACAGGTAAAAGACAAATTATTCCCAAGAAACCACATGTAATTCTATTTAAGCCACTTGTTATAGATTAACAAAGTGTAAGCAAGCAAGACATTTGTTTTAGTCAGTTCTCATACTATCAGGCTGCAATTTGAAGTTACAAAGAAAACATCATCATTTTATTATTAATCGTAAAAAGTAATCTTATAAAATTCTTAAGAGAATCACAAATGGAAACTTTTATACAAAAATAGTTTTATTTGAAATGCTCAGGGTGATCATTTACTCATTAACAATACTTTTATGTAATCATATCAGGAAGCAAAGGGCAGAAAAGGTACAAGAAATTAATCATCATCAGCCATGGTTTAACACCAGGGCTGTTTCAGCAAGAAAGGTACATCAACTAAGACTAGTCTGGCTACCATTGCTCTTATTCCTGTGCTCAATTATCAACTGTTCATTTCTGAACTTCAAATTGTTCTCAAAGATTTTCTACATCAAAGCCAGTAACAAAGACATCTTAATGGAACTCTACTAACAATCTACATCTCTAAGTTCTTTCTGAAGGTGGAGGTTGAGTCATAAATCTGTCTCAGCAGCAATGCTTGAAATAGATCAATCACTATTATTCTAAGTGGCAATGATACTGGCCAGTAGGGGCTGGCAACCTTTCGCAAAAACTCATGGATTATGGGGAATGTGATGACAATGAAGGTAACAAGCAGGGTCCAAGTCCACAACAGTATGAAGTCCTTAAGACACACAGTTTTCAGGACTTTGTGTCTCTGAGACACACCTATCATAGTTGTTTAAAACAATAGGCCACATTCCATGAGTTCTAAAGCTGTTTTGTCATTCTTCTTGTATGACTTCCACCAATATGAATCTTGTGTTTCCAACAGTCATTAATTTTCTGGTTCAGGACTTAAATGAATTCACTTAGGACATTTCACTGCTGTAGACTCCATGTTTTTTTTTTTTTTTTTTTTTTTTTTTTTTTTTTTTTTTTTTTTTTTTTTTTTTTGTGACACTGCTTGTTCTATATTTCCATGCTCCAGAATAACCTACAGTAATAGTACTGAAGAAAGGAAAGTGGCTAAGGACAGTTAATTCAAAGGCAAGACATTTAGGAACATACTGGAGAATAATTTTCCTGATTTGAATTAGACATTATTTCATTGTGTGCTTTCACAATTATAGAAACATTTTGCCTTGTAGGAGGTTGAAAAATATACATTTAATGACATCATAAATGGGCTTTCAGGTAGAGTGTGCAGTCATCTAGCATGGTAGAGAACCCATGGTGACCTGAAAATGCTTAAATAAAAAATTCTTTTTTTAATCACCATTAGTGTGTTGCATAGTTGGAACATAAACTAGATGGCCTATAGGATGTTTAAAATTGATGACTGCCCATTGCCAGTATTTAAACCAAATAAATCAGAAGAAATGGGCATGGTGCCCAGTAGGAGTGTATTTGAAAACTTTTAAGTAATTCTAATATGTATCTAGGGTTGAGAGCTATTAAATATATTTGAGAAAATTTTGAGATATGATTGTGTTTTATAAATTATTAAGGGGAAAGGGGAGTGGTGTAGAGCCTGTAGAATGATATTGCCACATAAGACAAAAGACCTAAAATCAAACAAGTATATCAGGTTTTACTCATGCAAGCCATACCTGGATCTCAATGACAAGTGCTTTGCCAAACCTTAGTCCCTATCAATGTGAATGACGAGGTGAGTCTCTCATCAACAACAAAGAATGAATTTATATTGACCCATAGATTTACTCAGCTTCTAGATAGGAGCATAAACAGAGGTAGAAAAGACCTTTTTAAAATTGTAGACTTGGGGACTTTGGATGCCAAGGGCTTTGCTTGGTAAGCTTCCCATGGTCTGAAAATCGTTCCTGTCTGATCTGAGTCTTCCAATTTCCTTCTGGACACTTAACTTTTTTGGATAGCTATGGGGCAATAAAGGTAATACTTTAGAGGTTATTTCTCTTCCTGTACAGGAATATTAAAAAAAAAAATAAGGTAGATGCACAAGTATAAATGTCATATACAGAGTTCTTACCTTTTTTGTTTGAAATGGGAATTCATGACCCTAGGCGTTCCCCACTGTTCTCATTTGAGCTTCTTATCCACAAAGTAACTGGAAACTGAGGAGATAGCCCATAGGTAACATGCTTGTGCAAACACAAGTAACTGAGTGTAGATCTTCAGCACACATGCAGACAGTGTATTGGTGATATCCCATAATCCCAGAACTGGGGAGCAGAGCCAGGAGAATACCTATAGCTCTCTTGATAGCTTGCCCAACCAAAACAGTGAGCCCCAGGTTCAGTAAAACAGACTGTTTTTCTTTATATTTTTAAATGTTATTTTTTTATTTATTAGATATTTTCTTCATTTACATTTCAAATGCTACCCCCTTTATATTTCTTTTTTTAAAAAACATATTCTTTATTTACATTTCAAATGTTATCCCTTTTCTTGGTTTCCCCATGAAAATCCCCTATCCCATTCCCCTGCCCCCTGCTGATCAAACCACCTACTTCTGCTTCCCTGTCCTGGCATTTCTCTACACATAGGTAGATAAACCAACATATTCTATGACAAAACTAAATTTACACAATATCTTTCCAAAAATCCAGCCCCGCCAAAGGATAATCGATGGAAAATGCCAACACAAGAAGGGAAACTATACCCTAGAAAAAGCAAGAAAGTAATCTTTCAACAAACCCAAAAGAATATAACCACACAAACCATAAAAATAACATCAAAAATAACAGGAAGTAACAATCACTATTCCTTAATATCTCTTAACATCAATGGATTCAATTTCCCAATAAAATGACACAGACTGAATTTCAAAAGTGAAGAACACTGGAAGAAGAAGACCAACCTTAACATCTGGCTTATACATCCAAGCACAAATATACACAAGTACACATGGAAGCACATGTTTGTGCACACAAATGTATATACAATATGTTTATACATAAATATGTACACAAAGAAAACAAAGAATGAAAATGATTGAGCTATTTAAAAACTCTAGTCACTAAACACAGAGGTCAGTAAAGACCTGTGTTGAAAAAAAATATATATATGTATATGTATATGTATATATATATATATATATATATATATATATATATATATGATCAATTTCGAAAGACAGGAGAAAGACAATAAATTCCTTCTATTGGGCCTCACAGTCTACAGTCCCCTTTCACATATTTGCTTATATTAAGCTTATATTAGGTACATGCTTTTCTAGATTATGCCAGATGCTCAACCACAGTTTAACATTTATCACATAACAATATATATTAATCCAGTGGGTATTCTTAACATTCAGAGATTCTGAATATCCAATAAGCCTGTAATTACCACTGATATTATTAGTCTCTAGACTGTTCTTCAAGTTGCAAGGGATGTAGGCAATTTCTGTAGTTCCTGACACTGCCCACGTACATACATATTTCTCTCATTTTCTAGTGAATCAGATGATTGATTATGGAGTCAATTCCTGTTAGCATTGCCATGGCATGCTTTCCCACACCACTCACTTTATCATCATCTGCTCCTTTGCTGTTCTCACTTTTGGAAGCAACTACTCCCCATTATTTTATCACCCTAATTTCTCTGAGTATTTTATTTTAAATGCATCCGCATTTGGAATTTCCAGAAATAACACAAATTCAATGCTATTTTTAGTAAATGCTTGCTTATTAGCTTGACATAAAAACGTCAGAATTTTAAGTAGGTTTCCTACTTTCCTCAGAGAGGTGTCATGCTTGTGCAAGACTATCAGGGATCCACCACAGGTCTTTTAATTTCAAGATTAAAATTATTATTTTTATTCCTAAAATTAAGTTTTGTGTGAAATAAAATGTCCTGAATCTCTTCTCCTATTAATAAAGACTCAGTAAAATGAACAAGCATGACTATGACTCCCATGCATAATTTTATAGACTTGGCTATGCAACTGTACACAAATTTTAACTAATTCTCACAATACCTATATGAAGTTTCATTATTTTCACATTTGTTAGAGGACATAAAACTAAAAGTGAAATCACCTAGTTTGCCTGAGACCAGCAAAGCTCAGATTACAGTTTACAATAATGCTTCATGCAGTCATCCTGTACTCACATTTTTTTTTAAAGTTGAGGTATAACTATTTCAGAGAGTAATAGTACAGAGACCCTTATGTGACAACATGGCATGCTAACCTACTTAATGGCCCATTTTCAGAAAGAGTTACCAGTTTCCCTAAGTAACAGTGACTGTTGAATTTATTAAATAATATTAAACTTATAGCTTGACTTTTTAAAATGGAACGCAACCTCCATAATGTAATTCGTAGTAAATAACATTTCAAAACTCGATGCAAAGTCCATCAGTCTAGAGAATTTTCTCTCTGAAAGTCTGTGACCTGCTCTTTGAAATCTCTCTCAGATTAATGGAGGAGAAAATCTGTAAAAATAATAGACATAATTTGAGATAGAAGATAGAAATGAACTTCTTTGCAAGGAAAACCCAAAAGCCTTTCCCATTAGAGGATTTTGGTCTTTAAAATATCATTAGGCAAATGCTGGGGACAATATATCAATATGTTTGGCTTTAAAAAAAATAAGTTCATGTTATTTCTGTGCTGCATATGATGAAATTTGATAAAGACACTATAACAAATCTTACTAGCAAATATTATCAGATGTCTCTAAATAATTTAGTGCTTATTGGCACGGGCTTCATCCCTTCAAGAGACTGAAGATATATTTATTTTGTATGCTGTGGTACAGCAATGTCTCAATCAGTTTCCTAGATGTTGATTATTTAGTGGCATTTATTTTTATTTCCTTTATAGTGAACTTCCTACACTGAAGACTTGAATACATAAAAAATATTGAAGTAATTGTTAAAAAGGAAATACAAGATGCAATGTTACTGTTAGTTTAATTGCATAAAAAGTCTGTCAAACTGTATTCTAAAAAATAGGAGAGGAGAATGCATATCAAAGTAGTTCTAAGTGGCTCAGCAATTAAGGCACTTGCCATGGTCACATGGCAACTATGTTTCACATCCCAGAAACTAAGGGAAATTGTAGGTGAGCATAATTTTCCACATGTAATTTTAATCTTGTTAATTGGAGACAAAGGGTTACTCAGAATAACCAGGCTAGTAATACTAATTATATCTACAAACTCTTGGTTTGATCCAGAGGCCCAACCTCAAAATATATGAGACAGCTGTGAAGATGATTCCCAATGCAACTTCTGTGTGTTATATGTTTGTGCTCTCATATATACAGGCATACAAATTCCCACATTCATTCAAAAATATGTACACACACCTGCACAGAACACACACACACACACACACACACACACACACACACACACACACACACACTGAGAGAGAGACAGAGACATACATACATACAGTCACATACACACACATGAAAATGAGGGGAAATATAAAATAAGCATGTATATTATCAGGATAATATTTTACACTATATTTTATAGGGTGTTTTGGTATTTTCTGGTATTTATTTCTTTTTAAAAAAATTGTCGATTTGATTTGTTTTATACTAGATTCTTAAGCATGTGAAAACCAACTTTTAGTTAAAAAAAAAAACTGAAAGCATTACTGCTATATTGTGTAATTATAAAGTACTGCCTAATTAAATTCAAGCCGTTTTAGCCCTGAACCATTTACTTAAGCATAAAGATGTTAACCCAGCAGAATGAGACTTTACTTACAGTTTAAGCACAATGAGATATATTAACACTATTCTGACTGTGGGAAGGACAATGAATTCTTCTTTGTTATGATGCGTTTCCTTTCCAATGTCCAAGGACAACCACTATGCACTTCTGTTTACACAGTGGACTACACTGGATCAAATTGAGAACTGTAAATTATTTTCTTTTTAGGGGAAAGAAAGAAACATTGAAAATAGAATGTGGAGCTTTGTAAATGAAAGTCAACTGTATGTATTTTTTTCCTGTGTTCCAAATTTCTACACTTTTCTGCTGTTTCATTTTAAAGAACTTTCCATTTGAAAGAGTCAATTCTATTTTGAAAATGAGTCTCTGGACCCATAAACAGCAAAAGTCTTTATTACCTGAACACAGGCCAAAAATGAAATGGCTGTGAAGTATAATTATATAGATGTGCCATAAAACACATTTCAAGATTGTTACTAGTACAGGGTAAAATAAAACTCCCCAGACACAATTCCTTCTTCTTTCATAGACTCTGTATTCGTTTTCGGTTTGAAAGCTATTTACTAGTTTGAGCTTATTGAATATAAATATATTCTTAATTTTCAATATTATTGAATTGTATATGGTATGCACTAGTAGTAAAAGAATTCGGAATCTTGAGAGGTATCTGATGAATTTGATGTATCTGATGTTTAATTTTATGTGTCAACTTGACTGGGCATGATGCAGAGAGACCTGATAAAACATTGCCTCTGAATATGCTTGTGAAGGTATGAAGGTCTTTGAGAATAAGGGACAGTTCCTCATTCAACATGTTGGAGAGTATAATACAGTCCATTGAATCCATTAGTCTCAATAGTACAAAAAGATAAAGGATGTGTGTGTGTGTGTGTGTGTGTGTGTGTGTGTGTGTGTGTGTGTGTGTACGCTGGACTACACCTTTTATTCATGTAGTCATTCACTTTGTTTTTTAATTGGCTATTTTATTTATTACATTTGAAATGCTGCCCCCTTTGATGTTTCCCCTCTGCAAATCTCCCATCCCACCCACCCTCTATTTTGCCTTTGAGGGTGCTCCCCTACCCAACCATCTATTCCTTCCTCACTGCTCTAGCATCCCTTTATTCTGGGGTATTGAGACTCCACAGGACTTAAAGCCTCTCCTCCTATTGATGCCATTTAAGACAATGCCCTGCTACATATGTAGCTGGAGCCATGTGTCCCTCCATTTGGTTGGTGGTTTAGTCCCCGGGAGCTCTGGGTGGTCTGATTTGTTGTTCTTACAGGGTTGCAATCCCCTTTATCTCCTTCAGTCCTTCCCCTAACTCTTCCTTTGAGGTCCCCATTCTCAGTCTGATAGTTGGCTCTTAGTATCTGCATCTGCATTGCTCATGTGTTGACAGAGCCTCTCAGGACAGATAGCAAGCAGGCTCCTGTCAGCAAGCACTTTTTGGCATCAGCAATAGTATCAGGGTTTGGTGTCTGCAGATCAGATGGATACCCAGGTGGGGCGGTCTATGGATGGCCTTTCCTTCAGTCTGTATTCCATTTTTTTGTCCCTTGGTTTCCTTTAGATAGGAACAATTCTATGTTAAAATTTTTGAAATCAGTGGGTGGCCCCATCCCTCAACTGGAGGCTGTGCCTATCTACTGAAGATGGTTTTTACAATTTCTGTCTTGCCTTGTTGGATATTTCGGATTTGACCACCAATACTAAAACAGCACATTCCCTAAAATATGAATTTCTATTCAATTGGGGACAGAAAAAAATGGCAATCCCCACTTTCCATGTCCTCCAATTTGCAGACAGTAGTCTCTCTAACCATGTAGTCCTATCCCAATATTCCCTACATATACATTTATGTATGTATAGATGTATGTATGTATGTATGTATGTATATATGTATGTATGTATGGAGTGTCTGTGTATAGAGGGGAGGAGGGAGAAGAGGAGAGTCTCTCTCTCTCTCTCTCTCTCTCTCTCTCTCTCTCTCTCTCTCTCTCTCTCTCTGTGTGTGTGTGTGTGTGTGTGTGTGTGTGTGTGTGTGTGTGTGTATGTGTGTGTGTGCATAATAGCCAGCCTCCTAGGTTCTCTGAATGATATATGTGGCAAGCTACTGTGACAAACTTTGGAGTGTTTGGATAAAGTATTTTAGACCTAAAAATTCTATTTGATTGGTGTTTTTTGTTGGGGAGGTTTGTTTGATTATGAATTCATTTACCTTTCCATCAAAAGCAGCCAGGACAGTGTATGCAGTTGTTAAAGTAGTTATGAGGCCGTCTTCTTCTCCAGCCATACTAATGTAAGTCACACAGCCTCTCTTGGCTTGATGTGTAAAGCAAATATATAAAATCCATCACAAAAGCATAAACAAACTCTTGATTTATTTGTCAACTCTTCAGTAAATCATATGGATTGGGACTAAAAATAATTCTTCAAATGGAAACCAATTTCTATTCGGTGCCTTTAACATCTCCACACGATAGAAATAGAAAGAGCTGTTCTTTAGGGAAATTGAACACTTTAGTTTTTATGAAAATATGGTGTTATTTTTCCAAAATCACATTGTTCAAATATGAATTTGCAAGATAGCAAATACAAAGCCATATATTTAATGAATAACTCAATAATCTGCTGTGTTTTTTAAATAAAAATATGAAACCCAGACATTGGATGATTAATAAGAACACAAAAAATATACATGAGTGAAAGAACCTTCAAATCATCAAAAATTTTATTGAGAATGGGAGTATACTATACGCTGCAAAAAATTGAAAAGTCTATAAAAATTAATGACTACATAGAATTATATAATACTGTTGCTAAAGTTAATCTCTGCTAGAAATAGAATGTTCAAGTGGTCAATTTCATGAAATAGTAAAATGCATTAAAGAACCACCTCCCCAAATCTTCAGCCCAAAGTATATGTTCAAAAGATAATGTATGTGTTCATCAATCTAGATTTCAATGCTGTAGAGATGAAAAGTGAAAGTAACCTTTTTACTAATGATACAAATAATACAAAATAGAGAAAGTGAAAAACAGGTGAGTGGAATTTATAAATTGGAGACAAGATAACTTATTAATATTGAATCTTAAATACTATATTGTACTAAGAGGGTAATAAACTTTGACATAATATTTTAAGAAATCTAAAACTTGTGCTAATTAGTAACAAAAACATACTATCCAGAAATAAAATTTTCATATAATTATTAGAAAGCTCAATTTATAATGTTATAAAAGAAGATAAAATATTTTGGAGTATACCAAACATATTCAAGTAGTTAAAGGATATATTTAAAGGCTGAGATGACAGTGAAATTGCTAAAGTCCTTGCTATGCCACCTGAGGAATGACAGTCAAAATATTGTAAATACTTGCACGTACTTGTTGAGCTGTGCATGCAAGTACACATGCAAACCGACATACAAAGTAAAAATGAAAATATTTACCATGTTCATGAGTGTTGCAAGTGATTTAAACAACTGCAAAACTATTCCCTTACTTAGATGGCTTAATATTATGAACATGTTTACCCAAATGTGTATTGCATACAACATCAGTACAAATATTAGGTAGGAAGACAAATTAGTGCACATATCATAAGGAAGAAAAGACAGGAGACTATCTAGGAAAAAATCAGAAAGTCTACATAGAACTGGGGAAATAGAGATTGAATAATCCACGGAGATACAATGCAATGGTGTGCAACCTGTGGGTTGTGACCTCCTTGGCAGCCCCAAGATCCTTTCCCAGGGCTTGGCTAAGACCATCTTAAAACACAAATACTTACATTACTATTCACAACTAGCAAAATTTCAGTTTCAAATTAACAACAAAAACAATTTTATGGTTGGGTATCACTACAAGAGGGAATATATTAAAGGATCACAGCATTAGGAAGGTTGAGAATCACTGATGTAAATGATCACATTCTCTTAATAATGTAATGTAAGATAGACACACAACACATGTAACAGAATTTAAGGAGTGACCAACACAACTTACAAATGTAACATGGCAGAAAAGATGTTACTAAAAGTAGAAGGATGGCTCAAAGAATGGTATTAGGAAAACTTAGTTGATATTTGGGAAAAGAAAATTAGATTGCTATTTCATAATGTCCCTGTAATATATTTTTATTAATTTAATGAATACTGTTCATAGGATACTAGGAGAAAATATGCCTGAACTTCTCTATTAGTTCACACTGTAACTATGAGTACAAATCTAGAGGTACTTTGGTTCTCTACATCTGTTTCATTGCCTGCTGGGTGAAGCCACTCAGATAAATGTTATGCTGGCCTCCTGTCTGGAAGTATAGCAGAATATTATTAATAGTGTTAGGGATGAGCTCTCTCTCCCTGGATGGGACTCAAGTCCCATCTATTAATGTAGTTGCCCATTTCCCCACTTTCCGTCCCCGCTTTATCCCTGCACCACTTATAGGCAGGAAAAAAGTGTAGGTCAAAGGTTTTGTGGCTGACTTGGTATTCTCAGCCCTTCATTTGAAATCTTGCCTGGTTATAGGAAGTAACTGTTTCATATTCAATAACACCTATTACTAAGAATCTCAGCCAGGGTCACCCACAATGGTTCCTCAAAGTTTCTATTTTTCTATCTTAAAGCCTGGGCATCTTATGGAAAAGGGGGAGAAAAGATGAAAAGAGCCAGAGAGGTCACGGACACTACAGGAAAGCTTATAGAACCAGCTAACCTAGGCACATAGGGCCTTACAGAGAGTGAAACTCCAAACAAAGAGCATGCGTGGAAAATGCCTGGTCACCCTACACATAGAAAACAGATGTAGAGTTTCGCTTTCATGTGGCACCAACCTCGAACAGCATGAGAAGGGGCTCTATATGAATTTGTTGATTGATTTTTGATCCCTTTCCCCTAACTGGATTATCTTGCCTAGCCTCGATACAAGAAATTTGTTGAATTATAGCATGACAGGTTATTTGCTTAATGAATAAGTTAAAGTTCCAAACATTATCAGAAATATTTCAATTTATAAGAAATTCAGATGATATTGAATAAAACATGATTTTATGAATATCATGCAAAAATAAAATTAATGATGATAAAATACACCATGAAAGAATTTTAAAGATATTTTCCTTTATTTATTTATTTATTTAATTTATTTATTTACTTTACTTTACTTTACTTTACTTTATATCCCTATTGTAGCCCTCTTCTCCTCCATGTCCCCCTGCCCTCACACAGCCCCTCTATCCTCCAGATCAGTTAAGGGAACAGGTTCCACAAGTAAGCAATAGAGTTAGGGAGAAACCCCACTCTAGTTTTTGGGGAACCCACGTGAAGACCAAGCTTCCCATCTGTTACATATGTGCAGTATCCTAGATAAAGTCCATGTACGCTCTTTGATTGGCAATTCAGTCTCTGGGAGTTTCCAGGGGTCCAGGTTAATTTACTCTGTTGGTCTTCTTGTGAAGTCTTTAGACCATCTGGGCCCCTCAATCCTTCCCCCAACTATTCCATAAAACTCCCTGTACTCTATCTGATGTTTGCATGTGGTTCTCTCCATCAGTTTCCAGTTTGCTGCAGGGTAGAGCCTCTAAGGGGTCAATTATACTAGGATTCTGTCTTCAAGTATAACAGCGTATCATTAATAGTGTTATAGATTGGTTCTTGCCCATGGGAGAGATCTCAAATAGGGCTGTAATTGGTTGGCCATTCTCTAATCTCTTTTCCATCTTTGTCCCAGAAGTTTTTGGAGGCAGGACAAGTTTCCAGTCATAGGTTTTGTGGGTGGGTTGGTGTACTTATCCATCCACTGGGAGTCCTGCCTGCCTACAGGAGGTGGCCACTTCAGGCTCCACATTCCACATTGCTAGGAGTCTCAGCTCAATTTAACCTCATAGACTTCCTGAAGCTCCCCAATTCCAGACCTCTAGCAAGTCATAGATAAACCCTTTTCCTTGTGGTTTTTGCATTCTGCCTCACCCACTGCTAGGGTATGGGGAAAGCTGCTGAGCTGACAAAATGAGCTAGGCTGCATTAACCCTGTGCCATGTTAGACTCTAGGGAAGCTCAAGGCATGGAAAAATGCAACCAGTACCTGGCAAATACAGAACTGGATGCTCACCGTCAGCTATTGGATGGAACACAGGTCCCCCAATGGAGGAGCTAGAGAAAGTACCCAAGGAGCTGAAGGGGTCTGCAACCCTATAGATAGAACAACAATGTGAACTACCCAGCAACCCCTGGGCTCATGTCTCTAGCTGCATATGTAGCAGAAGATGGCCTATTCAGCCATCATTGGGAAGAGAGGCCCCTAGGTCTTGCAAACTTTATATGCCCCAGTACATGGGAATGCCAGGGTCAAGAAGTAGGAGTGGGTGGGTAGGGGAGCAGGGTGGGGGAAGGGTATAGGGAACTTTCAGGATAGCATTTAAAATGTAAATAAAGAAAATACCTAATAAAAATAATAATAATAAAAAATAATTAAAAAAAGATGTGGGATGCTGAAGCAGGGGTTCTCTGACTCCAGGGTATCCAATTGCTACTGGAAACCTCACAGAGGAGGGTCAAGGATTCACAACCCTGTGATGAGCAGCATAGGGCCATGGAATCCCAAGCTCCTCCACATCCAGATGCTTCTGGGTTACAGACAGTTGGGACTAGAAGAGGCCTGAGGGCTGAGAAGCAGGTTTGTGTGCGTGCATGTGCATGTGTGCGTGTGCATGTGTGTGTGTGTGCGTGTGTGTGTGTGTGTGTGTGTGTGTGTGTGTGTGTATCAGTGTGTTGGGGTTAGGTATGGGAAGTTCCAGATCCGGCTTGAGTCTCTGGAGATAAAGACCTTCTCTATGCTACCTGCAGTGCTTATATACCCAGGAGTGGTATAGCTGGGTCTTCAGGTAGACCTGTTTAAAAATTTTTGAGAAACTGCCACATTGACTTCCAGACTTGTACAAGTTTCCACTCCCACAAGCAACGGAGCAATGTTTTCCTTGCTACACATCCTTACCAACATGTGCTGTTGCTTGATTTTTTTTTGGTCTTAGTCATTTTGATAGGTGTAACATGGAATATCAGAATTGTTTTGATCAGCATTTCCTTTCTGACTAAGGATGTTGAAAATTTCTTTCAGTGTTTCTTGGGCATTCGAGTTTCCTCTCTTGAAAATTCTCTGTTTAGCTCTCTATCCCATTTTTTACTTGGGTTATTCAAATTGTTGATGTCTATGTTCTTAAGTTTCTTTTTTATGTATTTTGAGTATTATTTCTAAGTCAGATGTAGGGTGATATCTCCTTGTACAAAGCTCAAGTCAAAGTGGATCAAAGACCTCCACATAAAACCAGAGACATTGAAATTGATAGAGGAGAAAGTGGGGGAAAAACCTCGAAGATATGGGCACAGGGAAAAATTTCTCAACAGAACACCAATGGCTTGTGCTGTAAAATCAAGAATTGACAAATGGGAACTC
>NC_034596.1:40995488-41005847 GCF_900095145.1 Mus pahari
GGTGGAACAACAATATGAACTAACCAGTACCCCCTGAGCTTGTGTCTCTAGCTGCATATGTAGCAGAAGATGGCCTAATTGGCCATCACTGGGAATAGAGGCCCCTTGGTCTTGCAAGCTTTATATGACCCAGCACAAGGGAAGGCCTGGGCCAAGTAGTGGGAGTGGGTGGGTAGGGGAACAGGGGTGGGGGTGGGTATAGGGAACTTTTGGGATAGCATTTGAAATGTAAATAAAGAAAATAATAATAAAAAAATTTTAAAAAAAGAAATGCCATACAAGTGAAACATAAAAAAAAAGAAAAATCCTCAAACAAAATAGAAAAAAAAATAAACCACTGACTTAAATGACAACAGAATAAAGAGGTAATTCTTTTAAAAATATGTTAAAAGTGTTTAAACATAGAGAAACAGCTTGAGGAATAACAAGTAATTTGATGATAAATAAGTATAAACACATGAAAACCTGTCTAATATGTCTAGACAAATAGACAACATACATATAAAACAGCCAGATTGATTTCTCTAACCTACTATGTCAGTGAAAAAATAGTAATTCCTTTTAAATGTTTTTAATTGAAATATAATTACAACATCTGATGACCCATTTCCTCTCTTCACCCCTTTACAGTTGCTCTACCATGCACAAATGTCTATTAACAGAACCTTCTGAGTCCATTTTTGTTGAATATGTGTATTTGGTGCCAATGCTGATCACTCTGTATTAAGCAACCAGCAAGAAAGCTCTCCCCTGGGAAAAGCAATTTTCCTTCCCCTCGCAGCTAATATTTATGTAGAGAATTCCAACATAGAGGAGGTAAGGTGTTCAGGAAGTTCCTCTTCCAAGGTCAAGAGTTACTGACATTTGATTGCTATATGGGAGGGTAAGTTAATTTTCTTCCATGATATGACACATGAAAAACTCCAGTAAAAGTACAATGCCCAGGAGTAGTTGCCAAGTAAAAGTTAGAATTGTCACATTTCTAAAATGAGGGGGGGGCGGGAGAGGAAAAATGAGACTGAGTTGGTACGGAAGTGGGGGAGGATCCAGGATGAGATGGAGAAAGGGGTATTGCTAAGATCAATATATATTGCGTGAAATTCTCAATAAAATCACTATTTAAAAAAAGTTAAAGAACTAATTACTATTTTTAGTGATTGATATTGGATTAGCATGTATTTGATCAAGGAGGATTTTTATCAAGCAGTTTTATTAACAGTGGGAAACCATTTTAATGACTTTGCTAAATGTTTTTCATAAATTATATTTTGATTATATTTTTTCCTTTCCTCCAATTCCTCCTATAATCTTCTCTATATCCTTACTCTAGTGTATGTTGTTTCTCCCTCTCCTTCATCAAAAAAATCAAAACAAAAAGGTGTTTTGTTGATACTGTTGTTCTTCCTACAGGTCACAAACCCCTTCCGCTTCTTTAGTCCTTCTTCTAACTCCTCCATTGGGGACCCAGTGCTCAATTCAATGTTTGGCTGTGAGTAATTGCCCAGGTACTAAACCAGCAACCTAAGAGTATACATGAAGGGACCCATGGCTCCAGCTGCATATGTAACAGAGGATGGCCTTGTTGGACATCAGTGCGAGGGGAAGCCCTTGGTCCTGTGAAGGCTCGATACCCCAGTGTTTGGGAGTGCCAGGGCATCGAGACAGGAGTAGAAGGGTGAGTGGGGGGAACACCCTCATAGAAGCATGGGGGAGGAGAGATGGGACAGAGTATTTCTGGGAGGGGGGGAGTGGAAAAGGAGATAACATTTGAAAGGTAAATAAAGAAAATATGCAATAAAAATACAATAATAAAATTAAGAAAGTGTTCTATTTACTTTATTCTTATTTTCTTCATGTCTTTAAATTATTTTTTTCTGGGGACAATTTTAAATAGAAAGATAATATGTGAAATGAATGGGAGTATGACTTCAAGAGCTGCCTGAGAGCAAATCTTTTAGGCTATTATTCTCCAGCCTAGGGTTTTTCCTTGCTAGCTGATGAGCATCATTCACTTTGAATGGCCAGTGATTGAGTTAGTATTAGTATCTATGTTTTACAACCTATTTCAATATAATACTGTCTAAGAGTTCCATGATAAGACATAATTAAGTAGAAATAGATAGAAAAACATTTTCTTGTTTCAGATTTCTGAGCAACTTATTCCATACCTGACAGAGACAGAAGTATTTCTTTGAGGAGATAAGCACAATTTAAACCCATTCCACTAAACGTTAATGTAGGTGTTTGTTGTACTACAGAAACAAATATTTTATTAACACTAATCAGACAAATATATTATAATTTTAATTTGACACAAACTTGAACTTGGTTAAAATTAAGAAAAGTATCTTTATGATGTTATTTGAAAGACAGCCTTGGTTGTTAAGAAACCAAAACCAAATTATAGCAGTTAAAATCACTTTCCAAAATGTATGGATTCTGTTTTCTAGTACTGTGAGAAAATTATAAGGCTACATATTTTATACATTAAGAAAAAGTGTTCGGGTATCTGTTTGTTTGTTTGTTTGGCTTCTAATTTTATTTTGTTTCGGTTCACAGAGCTAGAGACACAAAGTTAAAGACCTCTTTTCTGTTTGGCTAAGCATCAGAGATTGCTGAAGACATCACAACACCTTGAATATATATAAGAGAAAGAGATGACAAGGCAAGATAGGTACCCTAGATGAGAAAAGTCCAGGTTTTCTCTTCTTAAACAACTTTCTCTTCAGAAATTTTGAATCACTATAATACAGGACATAAACTGCTTAAGGGGGAAAGTGCCTACAGTTTGTATTTTCAGAGCTTTTGGTCATAATGGGTAGAGGGTTCTGGTAAAGAAATGTAATTCTCCTTATAGCAACCAGAAAATGGAGAGGGACCATAACAAGAACCAGTCAGGACAAGATACCACTCCCTTGAGTTATTCCAGTAACTGACTAGTCTCTACTATAATAGTTTCACTACCTCCCAATTACTGAAACTCTCATTTATCAAGAATATTAATGTGCTCATTAGAACCATTACCTCTGTCAATGTCCTCTCAGACACACCCATGGGTGTACATTACTAATATCCTAAATATATCTCAATATGCTCAAGTTTACAGTTAAAATTAACCATCCCAAGCACTATCCTCAGTTTCATGAAAGCTCACCCTTTTCAGAGCAGTGCGCTCAATGACTTAAGTCCCCCTAGCCATCATTTAAAGGATAAATCACAACACCTCCTGACACTACCAAACTGGGAATAAAGATTTCAGTACAACTGTTGGAGGTAAGAAGACACATCTAAACTCTGAGATTGAAGCTACAGCTTAATGAAAAGGGTAAACACAAAGTGCAGATAAGACAAAGCATGAGAGGGAAAAGAGTCAAAGAGCATGAACTAAAGAACTATGCATCATTATTTATTAGTATAGTTAAAGGGTCTTAGTGTTCTGACCAAGGCTGAGTGTCAAGGTCCATAGAGTATATGAATGCCACAGTCAAGAAGTGCTGGAGTCTAAGCTGTGAAATTCACCTGAGATGCTGTCTTAGTTAGGGTTTTACTGCTGTGAAAAGACACCATGACCAAGGCAAGTATTATAAAAAACAACATTTAATTGGGGCTGGCTTACAGGTTCAGAGGTTTAGTCCATTATCATGCAGGTGGGAGCATGGCAGTATCCAGGCAGGCATGGCACAGGGAGAGCTGAGAGTTCTATGTCTTCAACCAAAGGCTGCTAGTAGAAGACTCATTTCCAGGTAACTAGGGTGAGGATCTTAAGCCCACACCCACAGTGACACACCTACTCCAACCAGGTCACACCTACGGATGGTGCCACTCCCTGGTCCAAGAATATACAAACCATTACAGATGCCAATTGTCCTTTGCAGCCTTTCTTAAATCTACTACAGAATATAACAATCCTGAAAAAAATATAACTTTAACCTGTGTGATCCAAAGGATGAACAAGTTGAGTAGAGTCAGATCTAACAATGTATGTGACCTTATGTTAAGCCACAGTCTCTGGACGACTTTGAATTCCAAGCACTCCATATGCTGCTTCTATTATTAATGATAATAATGTATTTGTTGTGTTGCAAAAAACTAAAACAGAGGAGGTAAAAGCTAAACAAAAGTGACAACTTTAACAGCGTGAAATTCTCTGACCAGTGAAGATAGTCCACATCCATGCAAATTGCACAGAGGAAAGTTAATCACCAGAAAATTGAAGTCCAGCCTACTCATCTGCTGTGATTTTGCTTGCACCACACAATTGTCAACATTATGGCAAAGAGGGGATGCAACAGTCAATAAAGCAGTGAGCACTTAAATTGAATGTTGTGAAAGTAGATCATAAATATGCCTCCCCCAGGTTAGAAGTGGACCAGTAAGACAAAGAAAGAGTATGCTTGTGTATCTTTTTATCTTGACATACAGCTGTGTAAGCATAGCTCATGCTTAAAAAAAAATCACTAAGACTCTCTAAGTGACAGGGTGTTCTTAATTGTTATGACTGCGATAATAACTGTAACTTATGGCTATTTTCTTGTGTTCTTCAGTACTATATTTTATTTCCATTTAATAAATATTTACAAAGACATTGCTTTGGCATATTCTTAAAATAAAAGTTAAATATATACATTCAAGAAAAATTGACTCAGAAACACTACTTAGGGAAGGTTCTTGTCATTGCATGATTTAAAAATATGTTCAGTCCTAGCAAACAGCTCACTAAGGCATTTTTGAGACAAGGGAGAAATGATTGTTGTGTGTAATTTAAAGAAAAAACATACTTCTTCTGCCTTTGACTGTGCTTTGGACTGTAGCTTGTGCTCTGAAGACAAGTTTCCATGACTGCAGCCCAAGAATGACTGCTGTAAACCCCTCTCTTGTTTTTCGTGAGTGTTGGGACCCTAGAACTGCTGCCTGCACTCTGGCCACTCCCGGCTTCCTCTTTTGTTTCTCCAGGCTGCAATCATGCTCCCAAGCTCCACCTGGAATAGATTTGTTAAGCCACCATCAAGGACCCAGCTTCTCTCTATCTTTGCTCTACTGAAGAAAAACACTAGTCAGCATTATTAGTTTTGAACTTGGCACAGTTGGGCACAGATTTTCCTGTCCCAACCTTGTCAGCTAATCTATATCAGCCAGACTCCACTGGATGCAGAGGCCACTGGTTCTAGCTACCTCAATATCTTATATGGTTGTTGTATGCTTCTTGTTCCAAAGCATGGTGGGAAAAGCCCCTTCTGTTTCCTCCCATCTCTTTTGTTCTCCTGGCAACTGGAATTCCTACCTTCACCCTTCACCAGCAATTGGCTCATGCCTTCTATATTAACACAATCAAGAACCAACTAGGGAATCAGCACCTCCCCCTACAAAGGATTCTTGTTCTTTTTGTTAGTTTGGTTGGTTGGTTTGTTTTTTGTTTGTTTGTTTGTTTGTTTTCACCATAGACCCAAAATTGCCCACAACACTTTTGTGATACTATAATAGAAATCATGTTGTCCAAAATACACTCAAAAACTAAAGTCTGCTTTTGACATTAGACAAATACAGGCAATGTTGGCAACAGAAGCAGGTATATTCTTTATTTTACAGTAAAATAAAATTTTCTCATTCCATTTGGCACACATTTTTTCACAAATATGTGTCTACTTGCACATGTGGGTTAAAGGAATGGAAAGAACATACAGAAGATACACTGACTGTGTCCATTCCAGATACTGGGTTATGGAGTGTCCTGAGAAACACAATGTAGTAATCAGTGAATTCTATGGGAGGAGACACATTTACTCAGATTATTTGGTCTGGTTTGTGTGTGTGTACATTTCTATAAGTTCTGTTTGAAAGATGAAATTCATAATAATGAAATATACACTTATCTCCTGTGATAAATACTGTGCAACCTTATTTAAACTGGAAATTGGGATGTTAAGGTTATAAGTGTCCTGATTTTGAAAGAAAACAAGATATTTCTGCCTGACTTCCCTTCACATATGTTTAAAATTTCCACAAATAGAAAAGACCTGTAAGCAATAGGTAGAAGAAGGATTGGTATAAATTTTGAAATTATTTTTTTCCATTTATGGAACCATGAACATTTCAATAGGAAAACATGGTTACAGGAATTAGTGGTAGTTTCCAGAATAAAGGAGCTTTATCAAAAAATACCCAGCCTTTTATGAAATCCCAGGAATCTGGTACCTGAGATGTGGAGTCAGAAGGATTGCAGAGTGCTGGAGGTTAGTCTAGGTTGCAGAAAGATTTCGAGGCCAGACAGAAATATACAAAAAAATAAAATAAATAAAGACCAAAACGAAAAAAAGAAAGTAAAAGGAAAGCAATTAAATGCAGAAAATAATATTTATCAAACTGATTTTGAAATATCAGATCCTACACTGAGTTAACTTATCTAGTTTGTTAGTCTAGATTAACTATTAGCCTCACTAATGCATTTGAGAGATGTAGATTTATCTTTGCCATAGTGTCCTAGAGACAAGGGCAGGGTTTAGGAGCAGATTCTGCATGTAACCAGAGCAGACATATGAAGGTATCTCACAGCATGCTACCAAACTACCAACAAGGGATCACAGCACAGGGGAACGTTAGATCATGGAATACATATTATAAAGAGACAAAGAGCAGGCCAGGTTAACAGGGTAGAAAGCACAAGAAATTTGTGGCAATACAAGATGATGAAATTCCCCCTTATAACCTAACGAACTGGGACTTTCGTTTGATCTCAGAGCCAGAATTAATATCGCACTTGGAGATATTCAGACAGCTTTCTATTTTACTGACTACTCAGCCTGTTGATTTAACCTGCTTTTAAGAGAACAGTGTAACAATCAACTTTAATCTCTTTGAATTTCCTATGCTATCAAATTTTACGACCTAAATTAATACATAGCTGTGAGCCTAAATTATGTGCTCTTCCACGCCCCCAACACAGAACAGTGCATGCATATCATTTGCTGAAGGCAGCAAATACAAAGGCTGAAAGAAACCTTCTAAAATCCACAATATAGGTGGAATGCAACATTTATGGATATTCATGAAGATACTTGTAGTGTTTGCTGCTGTCAGTCAGTTGGGATCAGTTGTAGTCACTGACTTAATTCCTTTCACTTTTTCTTAAATATTTCTATAAAGAATTCCATTCTTTTCTCATGTAGTTCTGTGCTGCTCAATAAAAAATGAAGCTCTTTGTTAGAGACAGAGAGTCACACAACAGAAACACTGAGACAGATTCATAGGACAGTCTATAGACAGGTATAGATTCAGACTCTTACTGCAGATAGCAGAAGGAAGACATGGAGGGAAGGGAGCATGAAGTAAAAGAGTTCAAAACTTGGCTTGCTCTTGGTTAAACTCCAAGAGAATGATATTTTAAATGTAATATACATACAATGTGGGTAATTAGGAGGAAATCATCAATGCATTTAATCTACTCAAAAAATGGGAGAAGATAATAAATGAGAAATATTTTTTCTATTAGAGATGGATAGTGGTTGAAAATATTTATATAATAGACCTTTAAGAAAACCAAACGTTAGCTATTGTTTGGCCATTCCCCCCGCCTCTGCTCCATACCCTCTTAATACTTTTCTTGTAAGCAGGGTAAAGTTTGGGTCAAAAGTTTTGTGGGTACGTTGGTATCCTTTTTGCTCCACTGAGGTTCCTCCTTGGCTACAGGATGTGGCTTCTTCATGCTCCATATCCCTACCACTGTTAGTGACAGCTAGGGCTACCTCCATTGACTCTTGGGATCGTCTCTTATCCCAAGTCCCTGGCATATCTTTTTGATGCCCTATCCATCACCCCTGTCACCTGCAGATTTCCATTAATTTTCATGGACACCTGGCCATTTCTCTTATCTCTCCTCACATCTGATCCTGAAGCACCCATTCCCCTCTCTGACCATCTCCCACACAGTTACCTCCCTTTATATGCCTCCTACAATTATTTTATTCCACCTTTTAAGTGAGATTCTTGTATCCTATCTTGGGCCTTCCTTCTTTAGCTTCCTTGGGTGTGTGGAGTGTAGCATGGTTATCCTGCATTTTATGGCTAATATATGAGTGTATACCATGTATGTGTTTTGGATCTGGGTTACTTCACTCAAGATGATATTCTCAAGTTCAATCCATTTGCCTGCCAAATTCATGATGTCTTTCTTTTTAATAGCTGAATAGTATTCTATTGCATAGATGAACCACATTTTATTTTATCCATTTCAGTTGAGGGACATATAAGTTGTTTCCAATTTCTGGCTACTACAAGTAAAGCTGCTATGAACATAGTTAAGCAAGAGTCCCTGTGGTATAATCTGGCATCTTTTGGATATATGCCAAGGAGTGATATAGCTGGTTCCTGAGGTAGAAATATTTCTGGTTTTCTGACAAACTGTGAAATTTATTTGCAAAACAGTTGTACAGTTTGTACTTTCACCAGCAGTGGAGGACTATTCCTGTTGCTCTATATCCTCCCCAGCAAGTGCTCTTACTTGACTTTTTTATCTTAACCATTCTGACAGGTGTAAGGTGGAATCTCAGAGAAGTTTTGATTTGCATTTCCCTGATGACTAAGGACTTTAAATATTTTTTTAAGTGTTTGCTGGTCATTCAAGATTCGTCTTTTGAGAATTCTCTGTTTAGCTCGGTACCTCATTTTATTTTTACTTGTGTTATTTGGTTTGTTTTGTGTCTAACTTCTTGAGTACTTTATAAGTTTTGCATTTTAATTCTCTGTCAGATGTAGGGTTTGGTGATAGTTTTGTACTAATGACAGTGTCGTTTGCTTTGCAGAAGCTTTCAGTTTTATGAGGTACCGTTTATCAATCAGTGATAAATTAATTGTTGATAAATTAATAAATTGACAAATGTCGATGAATAGAGCATAAGATATTGTTCTGTTCAGAAATTTGTCTCCTGCACCAATGAGTATAAGATTATTCCCCACTACTGGGGCAGTAGTGGTAGGTCTTGACTGTCTCAGAGAAGAGAAGTGGGCATGGGAGGAGGAACTATGGGGAGCAAGTGGGGGTACAGTGACCAGTATGTAAAGTGAATAAAGAAAAAAAAAAAGAAAACCAAAGGCATGTAGGCAACTCATATTCCTTCTCCTCTTTATCTGTTTCCCTAGACCCAACCTCTTAGTCTCATCCCTAGTGCTGCAATGGGTCACCAACTCTATCCTCCCTTCCCTTTGTCTACATCTCCTGTGTATACAACAGACCATCCCTTCCTAACCTCCATCCCTCACACCTCACTCTATCCATCCCATGACTCCATCAGACAACTCCATCTAAACCACCAGCATTACCAGCCAGAATAATTTTATAGCCACTATAGAAATCAATATGACATTTTATTAGAAAATTGGGAATCAGTCTATCTCAAGACACAGCTGTACAACTTTTGGGCATATATAAGAAGGACACTTCATTCTACCACAAAAACCCTTACTTAACCATATTCATTGTGACTTTATTCCTAATGGCTTGAAACTTGATGAACCTATATGTTCCTCAACAGAGGAATAGACATACAAAATGAATTATGTTTACACAAAGGATTATAACTTAGCTGTTAAGAAAATATGACATGAAAACTTTAGGCAAATGGATGAAACAAGAAAATATCCTGAGTGAAGGAACACAGACCCCGAAAGACAAATATGCTTTGTATTTACTGTAAGTGGATATTAGCTATTAACTGAATAATAACAAAGCCACAATCTATATACTCAGAAGGGCTGGGTGAAGGTGAAAGGTCTAGAAAAGAAGCACAGAAATACTTTGGAAAGGAAAAAGAATAGATTTTTATGGGTTGACTGGGGATGGATAGGGACAGGTACAGAAGGAATAGGGGAAGATGCAACAGAGGAGGTGAGAGTGGGGGGAGATACAGATGAAATTGGAGGATTTGTGGAAGGTTGTGTTAAAACATTGTGCAGTGGAAATTTCTGGAATTTATGAATGTGATACTGATGATGACTCCAGTAATAGATAAGACTGAATCTCAACTGGCCAATTGTAGCTAGACAATGTTTCTAGGAGAGGGAGAGGGTTGTATGCAATACCTCAGGCCAGCCCTAGAACAAACGACAGGTCTCCACAAATTGACATTGGGAAATCATTGCCAAGGACAACATCCATCCAACTCATTGAACATTGAGATGTAGAGCTGATGCCTGTATGCTACCCTTACCCCTACATTCTAGTCTCTTTGGTGGAAGAAGGTACAATCAGACTACTGAAAAAAAAAAAAATCTAACCAACCCCTCAAAATGTTTCATCTACAATTTGTCTTGGCTGCAAAATATACTAGGAAAATGGTGGAACAGAACTTGTGAGAGAAGCCAAGCAAT
>NC_034596.1:41005858-41013467 GCF_900095145.1 Mus pahari
CAGGCAGGCATGGCACAGGGAGAGCTGAAAGTTCTATGTCTTCATCCAAAGGCTGCTAGTAGAAGACTCATTTCCAGGTAACTAGGGTGAGGATCTTAAGCCCACACCCACAGTGACACACCTACTCCAACCAGGTCACACCTACGGATGGTGCCACTCCCTGGTCCAAGAATATACAAACCATTACAGATGCCAATTGTCCTTTGCAGCCTTTCTTAAATCTACTACAGAATATAACAATCCTGAAAAAAATATAACTTTAACCTGTGTGATCCAAAGGATGAACAAGTTGAGTAGAGTCAGATCTAACAATGTATGTGACCTTATGTTAAGCCACAGTCTCTGGACGACTTTGAATTCCAAGCACTCCATATGCTGCTTCTATTATTAATGATAATAATGTATTTGTTGTGTTGCAAAAAACTAAAACAGAGGAGGTAAAAGCTAAACAAAAGTGACAACTTTAACAGCGTGAAATTCTCTGACCAGTGAAGATAGTCCACATCCATGCAAATTGCACAGAGGAAAGTTAATCACCAGAAAATTGAAGTCCAGCCTACTCATCTGCTGTGATTTTGCTTGCACCACACAATTGTCAACATTATGGCAAAGAGGGGATGCAACAGTCAATAAAGCAGTGAGCACTTAAATTGAATGTTGTGAAAGTAGATCATAAATATGCCTCCCCCAGGTTAGAAGTGGACCAGTAAGACAAAGAAAGAGTATGCTTGTGTATCTTTTTATCTTGACATACAGCTGTGTAAGCATAGCTCATGCTTAAAAAAAAATCACTAAGACTCTCTAAGTGACAGGGTGTTCTTAATTGTTATGACTGCGATAATAACTGTAACTTATGGCTATTTTCTTGTGTTCTTCAGTACTATATTTTATTTCCATTTAATAAATATTTACAAAGACATTGCTTTGGCATATTCTTAAAATAAAAGTTAAATATATACATTCAAGAAAAATTGACTCAGAAACACTACTTAGGGAAGGTTCTTGTCATTGCATGATTTAAAAATATGTTCAGTCCTAGCAAACAGCTCACTAAGGCATTTTTGAGACAAGGGAGAAATGATTGTTGTGTGTAATTTAAAGAAAAAACATACTTCTTCTGCCTTTGACTGTGCTTTGGACTGTAGCTTGTGCTCTGAAGACAAGTTTCCATGACTGCAGCCCAAGAATGACTGCTGTAAACCCCTCTCTTGTTTTTCGTGAGTGTTGGGACCCTAGAACTGCTGCCTGCACTCTGGCCACTCCCGGCTTCCTCTTTTGTTTCTCCAGGCTGCAATCATGCTCCCAAGCTCCACCTGGAATAGATTTGTTAAGCCACCATCAAGGACCCAGCTTCTCTCTATCTTTGCTCTACTGAAGAAAAACACTAGTCAGCATTATTAGTTTTGAACTTGGCACAGTTGGGCACAGATTTTCCTGTCCCAACCTTGTCAGCTAATCTATATCAGCCAGACTCCACTGGATGCAGAGGCCACTGGTTCTAGCTACCTCAATATCTTATATGGTTGTTGTATGCTTCTTGTTCCAAAGCATGGTGGGAAAAGCCCCTTCTGTTTCCTCCCATCTCTTTTGTTCTCCTGGCAACTGGAATTCCTACCTTCACCCTTCACCAGCAATTGGCTCATGCCTTCTATATTAACACAATCAAGAACCAACTAGGGAATCAGCACCTCCCCCTACAAAGGATTCTTGTTCTTTTTGTTAGTTTGGTTGGTTGGTTTGTTTTTTGTTTGTTTGTTTGTTTGTTTTCACCATAGACCCAAAATTGCCCACAACACTTTTGTGATACTATAATAGAAATCATGTTGTCCAAAATACACTCAAAAACTAAAGTCTGCTTTTGACATTAGACAAATACAGGCAATGTTGGCAACAGAAGCAGGTATATTCTTTATTTTACAGTAAAATAAAATTTTCTCATTCCATTTGGCACACATTTTTTCACAAATATGTGTCTACTTGCACATGTGGGTTAAAGGAATGGAAAGAACATACAGAAGATACACTGACTGTGTCCATTCCAGATACTGGGTTATGGAGTGTCCTGAGAAACACAATGTAGTAATCAGTGAATTCTATGGGAGGAGACACATTTACTCAGATTATTTGGTCTGGTTTGTGTGTGTGTACATTTCTATAAGTTCTGTTTGAAAGATGAAATTCATAATAATGAAATATACACTTATCTCCTGTGATAAATACTGTGCAACCTTATTTAAACTGGAAATTGGGATGTTAAGGTTATAAGTGTCCTGATTTTGAAAGAAAACAAGATATTTCTGCCTGACTTCCCTTCACATATGTTTAAAATTTCCACAAATAGAAAAGACCTGTAAGCAATAGGTAGAAGAAGGATTGGTATAAATTTTGAAATTATTTTTTTCCATTTATGGAACCATGAACATTTCAATAGGAAAACATGGTTACAGGAATTAGTGGTAGTTTCCAGAATAAAGGAGCTTTATCAAAAAATACCCAGCCTTTTATGAAATCCCAGGAATCTGGTACCTGAGATGTGGAGTCAGAAGGATTGCAGAGTGCTGGAGGTTAGTCTAGGTTGCAGAAAGATTTCGAGGCCAGACAGAAATATACAAAAAAATAAAATAAATAAAGACCAAAACGAAAAAAAGAAAGTAAAAGGAAAGCAATTAAATGCAGAAAATAATATTTATCAAACTGATTTTGAAATATCAGATCCTACACTGAGTTAACTTATCTAGTTTGTTAGTCTAGATTAACTATTAGCCTCACTAATGCATTTGAGAGATGTAGATTTATCTTTGCCATAGTGTCCTAGAGACAAGGGCAGGGTTTAGGAGCAGATTCTGCATGTAACCAGAGCAGACATATGAAGGTATCTCACAGCATGCTACCAAACTACCAACAAGGGATCACAGCACAGGGGAACGTTAGATCATGGAATACATATTATAAAGAGACAAAGAGCAGGCCAGGTTAACAGGGTAGAAAGCACAAGAAATTTGTGGCAATACAAGATGATGAAATTCCCCCTTATAACCTAACGAACTGGGACTTTCGTTTGATCTCAGAGCCAGAATTAATATCGCACTTGGAGATATTCAGACAGCTTTCTATTTTACTGACTACTCAGCCTGTTGATTTAACCTGCTTTTAAGAGAACAGTGTAACAATCAACTTTAATCTCTTTGAATTTCCTATGCTATCAAATTTTACGACCTAAATTAATACATAGCTGTGAGCCTAAATTATGTGCTCTTCCACGCCCCCAACACAGAACAGTGCATGCATATCATTTGCTGAAGGCAGCAAATACAAAGGCTGAAAGAAACCTTCTAAAATCCACAATATAGGTGGAATGCAACATTTATGGATATTCATGAAGATACTTGTAGTGTTTGCTGCTGTCAGTCAGTTGGGATCAGTTGTAGTCACTGACTTAATTCCTTTCACTTTTTCTTAAATATTTCTATAAAGAATTCCATTCTTTTCTCATGTAGTTCTGTGCTGCTCAATAAAAAATGAAGCTCTTTGTTAGAGACAGAGAGTCACACAACAGAAACACTGAGACAGATTCATAGGACAGTCTATAGACAGGTATAGATTCAGACTCTTACTGCAGATAGCAGAAGGAAGACATGGAGGGAAGGGAGCATGAAGTAAAAGAGTTCAAAACTTGGCTTGCTCTTGGTTAAACTCCAAGAGAATGATATTTTAAATGTAATATACATACAATGTGGGTAATTAGGAGGAAATCATCAATGCATTTAATCTACTCAAAAAATGGGAGAAGATAATAAATGAGAAATATTTTTTCTATTAGAGATGGATAGTGGTTGAAAATATTTATATAATAGACCTTTAAGAAAACCAAACGTTAGCTATTGTTTGGCCATTCCCCCCGCCTCTGCTCCATACCCTCTTAATACTTTTCTTGTAAGCAGGGTAAAGTTTGGGTCAAAAGTTTTGTGGGTACGTTGGTATCCTTTTTGCTCCACTGAGGTTCCTCCTTGGCTACAGGATGTGGCTTCTTCATGCTCCATATCCCTACCACTGTTAGTGACAGCTAGGGCTACCTCCATTGACTCTTGGGATCGTCTCTTATCCCAAGTCCCTGGCATATCTTTTTGATGCCCTATCCATCACCCCTGTCACCTGCAGATTTCCATTAATTTTCATGGACACCTGGCCATTTCTCTTATCTCTCCTCACATCTGATCCTGAAGCACCCATTCCCCTCTCTGACCATCTCCCACACAGTTACCTCCCTTTATATGCCTCCTACAATTATTTTATTCCACCTTTTAAGTGAGATTCTTGTATCCTATCTTGGGCCTTCCTTCTTTAGCTTCCTTGGGTGTGTGGAGTGTAGCATGGTTATCCTGCATTTTATGGCTAATATATGAGTGTATACCATGTATGTGTTTTGGATCTGGGTTACTTCACTCAAGATGATATTCTCAAGTTCAATCCATTTGCCTGCCAAATTCATGATGTCTTTCTTTTTAATAGCTGAATAGTATTCTATTGCATAGATGAACCACATTTTATTTTATCCATTTCAGTTGAGGGACATATAAGTTGTTTCCAATTTCTGGCTACTACAAGTAAAGCTGCTATGAACATAGTTAAGCAAGAGTCCCTGTGGTATAATCTGGCATCTTTTGGATATATGCCAAGGAGTGATATAGCTGGTTCCTGAGGTAGAAATATTTCTGGTTTTCTGACAAACTGTGAAATTTATTTGCAAAACAGTTGTACAGTTTGTACTTTCACCAGCAGTGGAGGACTATTCCTGTTGCTCTATATCCTCCCCAGCAAGTGCTCTTACTTGACTTTTTTATCTTAACCATTCTGACAGGTGTAAGGTGGAATCTCAGAGAAGTTTTGATTTGCATTTCCCTGATGACTAAGGACTTTAAATATTTTTTTAAGTGTTTGCTGGTCATTCAAGATTCGTCTTTTGAGAATTCTCTGTTTAGCTCGGTACCTCATTTTATTTTTACTTGTGTTATTTGGTTTGTTTTGTGTCTAACTTCTTGAGTACTTTATAAGTTTTGCATTTTAATTCTCTGTCAGATGTAGGGTTTGGTGATAGTTTTGTACTAATGACAGTGTCGTTTGCTTTGCAGAAGCTTTCAGTTTTATGAGGTACCGTTTATCAATCAGTGATAAATTAATTGTTGATAAATTAATAAATTGACAAATGTCGATGAATAGAGCATAAGATATTGTTCTGTTCAGAAATTTGTCTCCTGCACCAATGAGTATAAGATTATTCCCCACTACTGGGGCAGTAGTGGTAGGTCTTGACTGTCTCAGAGAAGAGAAGTGGGCATGGGAGGAGGAACTATGGGGAGCAAGTGGGGGTACAGTGACCAGTATGTAAAGTGAATAAAGAAAAAAAAAAAGAAAACCAAAGGCATGTAGGCAACTCATATTCCTTCTCCTCTTTATCTGTTTCCCTAGACCCAACCTCTTAGTCTCATCCCTAGTGCTGCAATGGGTCACCAACTCTATCCTCCCTTCCCTTTGTCTACATCTCCTGTGTATACAACAGACCATCCCTTCCTAACCTCCATCCCTCACACCTCACTCTATCCATCCCATGACTCCATCAGACAACTCCATCTAAACCACCAGCATTACCAGCCAGAATAATTTTATAGCCACTATAGAAATCAATATGACATTTTATTAGAAAATTGGGAATCAGTCTATCTCAAGACACAGCTGTACAACTTTTGGGCATATATAAGAAGGACACTTCATTCTACCACAAAAACCCTTACTTAACCATATTCATTGTGACTTTATTCCTAATGGCTTGAAACTTGATGAACCTATATGTTCCTCAACAGAGGAATAGACATACAAAATGAATTATGTTTACACAAAGGATTATAACTTAGCTGTTAAGAAAATATGACATGAAAACTTTAGGCAAATGGATGAAACAAGAAAATATCCTGAGTGAAGGAACACAGACCCCGAAAGACAAATATGCTTTGTATTTACTGTAAGTGGATATTAGCTATTAACTGAATAATAACAAAGCCACAATCTATATACTCAGAAGGGCTGGGTGAAGGTGAAAGGTCTAGAAAAGAAGCACAGAAATACTTTGGAAAGGAAAAAGAATAGATTTTTATGGGTTGACTGGGGATGGATAGGGACAGGTACAGAAGGAATAGGGGAAGATGCAACAGAGGAGGTGAGAGTGGGGGGAGATACAGATGAAATTGGAGGATTTGTGGAAGGTTGTGTTAAAACATTGTGCAGTGGAAATTTCTGGAATTTATGAATGTGATACTGATGATGACTCCAGTAATAGATAAGACTGAATCTCAACTGGCCAATTGTAGCTAGACAATGTTTCTAGGAGAGGGAGAGGGTTGTATGCAATACCTCAGGCCAGCCCTAGAACAAACGACAGGTCTCCACAAATTGACATTGGGAAATCATTGCCAAGGACAACATCCATCCAACTCATTGAACATTGAGATGTAGAGCTGATGCCTGTATGCTACCCTTACCCCTACATTCTAGTCTCTTTGGTGGAAGAAGGTACAATCAGACTACTGAAAAAAAAAAAATCTAACCAACCCCTCAAAATGTTTCATCTACAATTTGTCTTGGCTGCAAAATATACTAGGAAAATGGTGGAACAGAACTTGTGAGAGAAGCCAAGCAATGTCTGATTTGACTTATGACCCACTCAATCACTGCTTGGATAACCAAAATTCAAATATCAGAATGCCCAAAGACCTAGGGTGAAACCATACATGACTGGTCAAAAAAAAAAAAAAAAAACAATAAAATGAGTACTAATGAAAAGCTGCTATATTCACAGAACAGTGCTTTATCCAGTCAACATAAGAGAGACTTCTTCCAGCAGCAGAAGGGGACAGATGAAAAGACCCAAAGCCAGACATTATGTGGAGTGGTAAAGAGTCTAAACTGGAAGTGTCTATCACATCTCTTACCTGAGATCCTAGAGAATCCTGCAGAAGAAGAAGTGCAAAGATTGTAATAGTCCAAGGGTTTAGAGGAAACCAAGATAATTTGGGCCTCTGAATCAAATAGGCATGATATGCATGGGTTCACAGAGACTAAACCTACAAGCACAGGGTCTACAGATGTTCACAACAGGTTCTCTTTGTATATGTTATAGCTATTATCTTAGTATTTTTTATGAGACTCTTGACTACGAGAAAGATTGAATCTTTGACTCTTTGGCCGACTCATGGGACTCTTTTCTTCCTGCTGGATTGCCATATTCATCTTTTTTTATTTTATTATTATTATTATTATTTTCTTTATTTATATTTCAAATGCTATCCAGAAAGTTCCCTATCCCCCCCCCGCCCCTGCTCCCCTACCCGCCCACTCCCACGTCTTGGCCCTGGCCTTCCCCTGTGCTGGGTCATATAAAGTTTGAAAGACCAAGGGGCCTCTCTTCCCAGTGATGACCGATTAGGCCATCTTCTGTTACATATGCAGCTAGAGATACAAGCTCAGGGGGTAATGGTTAGTTCATATTGTTGTTCCACCTACAGGGTTGCAGCCCCCTTCAGCTCCTTGGGTACTTTCTCTAGCTCCTCCATTGGGG
>NC_034596.1:41013681-41032902 GCF_900095145.1 Mus pahari
GTATTTTGTTCCTTATTCTAAGGAGGAATGAAGTATCCACACGATGGTCTTCCTTCTTGATTTTCTTGTGTTTTGCAAAATGTATCTTGGGTATTCTAAGTTTCTGGGCTAATAATCGCTTATCAGTGAGTGCATATCTAGTGACTTCTTTTGTGAGCCATATTCATCTTTTATGTGAAAGTTTTTGCTTCATCTGATTATATTTTAATTTGCTGTGTTTAGTTTTTTATCTCTTAGAAGCCTATTTTTATCTAATCAGAGACAAAATTGGAGTGAATACAGAGGGGAGGGGAAGGGAGAGAAGCAGCTACTAGAAGGAATAGAGGGATGGAAAATTATAATCATGATATACTATATGAGAAAATAATATATTTTCCATTTTATAAAAAAGGAAGAAAAAAATTTAGAAGTGTTTTAAATATTTAAAACCATCTATAAAGTGTGTGTGTGTGTGTGTGTGTGTGTGTGTGTGTTTGTATGTGGTAAGTGAAGAGTCTACAACTGGCTGGCTTTGAAAAGATCCACATGAGGAATCTTTAAAGTAATGATATATTCCTTTCCTCTCAATCTATGCCAACTTCTGTAAGGGCATACAATGATAAGGTATTTAAAGTTGATTGGAAATCTTCCTATGAACTATTTTAAGATGGCCTGTAATGAGCTACATTTGTTATTTATTTACTTAGTACTTTCCATTTTGATACTGTAAAAGATGTGTTGCATAGTCTTTTTCAGAATTATAAAATTAATGCACTTTCATGATATTACATTCATGACTCAAAATTAAAACACACTTGACAGCTGTATCAGAGAATTTAATAAACAGAGTGTAGGTTTAGCTATTCCACAGAGTGATACAAACCAATTGTCTGGGTCACTGCTGTTGCACTGGCATCCATCAGAGACCTGAGAAAGTAACATCTGAGTTCTGAGAATGTCTCAGAAAGGTACTTAAAAAATATGGGTTGAAAAATTTATATAAACCTATATAGAAAATCAGCATATCACTTCACTTTGTCCTTTATTGCTAGTCCCTCTGTCTTCACAGTTGTCCTCCATTTCCCTAGATAATTTCATTTCTATTTTTAGGTTATATATGGATATATGAAAGATATTCCTAGGTAATGAAATGTGTTGCTTATAGAATATAGGATTGTATCAGTTATGGAAAGGAATGAGTTATCATTTGCAGAGAAATTGATTCAAAGGCAAATAGCCATATTAAGTGAGTTACGCCAGTCATGGCATCTTTTTTTTTTAAATCCTTCTTCTGCACATGGAGGAGTTGAGAGCTCAATGATTCATTCACAGAGGAAAATTAAATACTTTTTCTAAGCAGATTTTACACCTTTCAGTAAAAACTACTATAAAAATCTGAACTTTGTCATATCATTATTTGTGGTTGTTTGTTGTGGTGGTTGTTTTCTCAGACAGTGAAAATACTGTTAATTTTCTAGTTCCATCTCTAGTGAGAGAGTTTCCAAAGCAAGATCAATTCTTTCCATTGTCTGCTTTGGTAACAGCCACCCATTGACTTCAGCCTTCCTACTTGCCTTCTCTTTGAGAGTTCCATTGGTGGAGATCAGGGATTATTTGTGAATATTTTCTCTTTACAGATACTGAGTATGCTCACCATTCAAAGGTAAATTTTAGTTCCCCTTGCAATCTTAATAAATTATTAGCAATAATATTTTTCTCTTTATTTGCATATTTTTCTTTTGGTTCCTAGTTCCTACTTGAAACAAACCATGAACAAAAATTCTGCCCTAGGAATATTTTCTGTTTTCCATAGCTAGTTAGGGGATTAAGTACTTCATTATTTGTAGAAATAAAATTCCAGCTAAAGGGCTAAGTATGGAGAAAGGAAAGTAGCATATTAGTCGATGGGAAACTACTGGGAGGGATCACCCTGGGCAGATCGTTCTGGGTTGCATAACAAAAATTACCGAACATGGAGGGAGAAAGCTTGGATTCCTCCATGGTTTCTACTTGAATTTTTGCCTTAGCTTCCTTGCTGACAGACTCTAATGTGTAAACTAATAACAGTTTCTGTCTGCTGCTGTTTTTCTTCATGGCATTTATCCTAACATCAGAGATGAAACTAGAACAGAAATTTGTTTAGCTAGTGTGCTATACTTACATGTTTTGGGAGAATTAATTAATAAATATTAATTTAAATAAGCCATTTCATACTTAGGACACTTAACACACAATTCAATTTATTAGGTAATTTATAAAAATCTTAGAAAATATTGATAACTCTAATAAACAAAACTTTGCTACAAAATTTCATTCATTTTCAGGATATTAAATTTCATTTTCCCTTTGTTTGTTTGTTTCTTTCTTTTATCTTTCTTTTTCTCTTTCATTCTTTTTACCCTTTGAGACAGTATCCACTTTTTAGTCATATCTGTTTGCTTAAATTTTCAACAATTTTTTCTATGAGAAAGTGGCTTAAAAATTGCAGGTAACTTATTTCTCTGTAAATAGGATAGTTTAATCTAGGGATCTGATTTTCAAAGATGTGACTATACATTAATTTGATTGTCATTTTCACTTTAGATTCCTAGTCTGTGAGTAAAATTCATATGTTTAAAAATTATGCATGTGAAGATTATTATACTGGGTGCAACTTACATCTTTAAAACTCATGTCAATTTATCTTCAGTGATGAGAGAGGAACAGAAGTCATCAGGGAGGTATGACTGCTTTGACAGAAAGAAAAAAAATCTATTTTCTGAGAACACAGGAAGCTGGAGAAAAAAGGTTGAATTATTTTCTGCCATATATGAGTTGAGGAACATTGGGCTTTGTGAAAAGCATTTACTTTATCCTGTGTATAGACAGAGCTCTACATTGCATGGTAGTGTCTTCTTTGCCTTAAAAAAACATTTTAGATGTTTTAATATGATTGCACTAAGCAAACATTTTACAGTATTCACTAATAGTATTGAACAAAATGATGTTACTCTGTGATGCACTGTATAGAACATTTTAAAATTGTAGCAGATATCCCTTTGAGAGGTTGGAAATGGTCCTCTAGCTACTGGAGAAGCAGTAGTTAGCAGTTTATCTCACCTACCAATGTCAAAACCACCTCATCCTTTAATACATATTCTTAGCTCCTGGCTTGGTTTACTCGGCTCAACATATTTTAAAAATAAGTTTTATTTGTTTTTCATGACAATTTGATATATGCACATAATGCATTCTGATTCCTGTCAACACCCAGACTTTTATAGCTCCCCAGTTCTTAACAACACCCTTCTTCTTACAAATACATGTCACCCTTTCATTCCATTTTGCTTTGTTCCATCATCAAGTGCATTTGATCTGGGCTTTATGTGTGAACATGTGTTTGGAACACTCCACTGGAATATATTGGATTTACTAATAGTTATACAACAGAAGACAATTGCTGATTCTCCTCAAAACCCATCAATAATCAAGAAGTGAGCATGGAACAGGGAAGGGTAAGGATCCTTGAACCCCTCCCAGAACCATAATTGACAACTTACAGTTCTAGTCTTATACAAGTTCAGTGAAGACAATCATAGCTACAGTGGCCTGCCCAGAAAATGCCATTTCACAGCTCTCTTCACATGTTCCGGCTCTTATATTTTTTCTTCTCTTTGGAAGTAAAGAAGATGCACATTTAAGTAAATAAAAAAAAATAGAGAGTCCTTCAAGTACATACTTGGGAGAGATATAGCTGGGATATAACACAGTTTTGTTATTATTTTTGGTGACATTTTCAAATGTAATCCCAAAGTCAATAGAGTAGTGTAAACTCACATCAATAATGATTAAAGGTTAAACATCCATGTCAAGAAAAAGGAAAAGAAAAAGAAAATGAAAAATGATGTGGAATATGAAGAGATAAGGGAGAAGAGAGAATAGCAAAAGCAAAAAGTATATGAAAAAGATATTTGGAAACCCATTATTTTGTAAGCCTATAATAAAAATATACATTGAACAAATCATTGAAAGTGGAGATAATCTGCATAGCTGTATAGCAAGCACTACTGCTGAAAGCTATGGATTTTCAAATAAAATTCAAATGCCATGTGTGGAAGGCTTCATATCCTGAGTGTCAGATGCCTGGCCACAGAAGCTCCATACCAAAACATAAGGCCTTGCCTTTATCCTGGGAGCCTACGAAAGCAAGTTGATGAGCCCCTCTTGCTAAAGAAACCATATACCATGATGACAATGTATTGAAAATTCCAGTGGCAGTGGAGGTGTGAGCTTCTCTATTGCCCAGCTTTCGTAACTCTAGCTCTGTATAGTTCACAGGGAGAAAAGTACATCCACAGTTGTACCCAGCCAGAAGCCCTATGAACTAGACAGACCTGCCAGAAAAGAGGTACCCTCTGATGCAACTGTTGCAATAATGCAGTGGAGTAACTGTTATGGGCATAACTAATTGCTCTCTAGTTTCATTTGAGGACCACTCCAGAGGAGAGGACTCATGCCTGGTATGGTAAATGCAGTCAAAAAAGCCTGTGGCTAAAGAGGGCTTAGGCCCTAGGAGAGAACTTACTATGCTTGATTCACTAAATTGACATGATGCTAAACTACCTTTTTGATGTTTATGTTTGTACATAACATAACAAAGGCTGCTTTCAGATTTAATCAGAGAAGCTTCCCCTGGCAATGATGCAGAGTGAGTTCAGAAACTCATGGCTCTTTAGGTACTGAGGATGATGACTGTTGAGGCTTCAGCCCTATGATCACGTCTTATCCTAACCACTCTAAGGCTCTGGGAACATAGTAGAAGACGAGGTAGACATATTGTTAGAATCAAAACATTTTTTTATTAAACTGAGTTTAACTGAAACTTGAAATAATTCTTCACACTACACTCAGGTACAAATTAAAATGTTCTCAGGAGTGGTTTTATATCTGATTTCTTTTTAATATTCATTAGTGAATATATGTTGAAAATTTCAGACTTTTCTCCATAGGTATCTGTAATGATAAGGGTAAAAAAATCCCTTCAATCCAACAATGTTTTACTAATTTAGGTAAAGGCAGTTAAGTTTACCATGGTGGCAAACTCCCATAATGCTTGTACTTTAAAGACTGAATTTGGAGCATGGTGAGGAGAGGCCAAGCAAAGGTCCTGGACAGACCCATGTATCAAATTTTCATAAATAAAAGGCAGGCAGATGAGAATAAGTTTTGACATCTTTGCAGAAATGGACATTCTGGGATGTAGTTCTGTTTGACTCATCATCCTGGGATGCAGTTCTTCTTCCCTTCATACTAGAAAACTAAATTAGTCACATTACAGTACAGACTTGCTGATTAGAAACCCATCTTTGGTTGTTAGACATTCATTAAGAATCTATCGCTTCTGCTAATGCCAATTCCAATGGTCAGGTCTAGTTTTATTACTGATTCTCATCCACTCATTGAAATCTCCTTTCTTCTAGTCCACTATAGAAATTTGACAAACTTTTTGTCAAAACCAAAACAATAACAGTACAGTGTGAGCAGCAGCAAGAATGTAGAGAGACGTTCATGAAAAAGTGGGTGAGTGAATCCATAGTTTTCCTGACAAATATATTTCTAAGTTTTCGGTGCCACATCAAGCTTTATTAGGGTAAAAGCACCTACTTCTAAAACTCTTTTTTACATATCACCAGGCACTAACTGGAAATCAATAGATAGTAAACTGGGTTGGCATATAGCTTTTAAATTGTTTCTTTAGTTATAGGTCATGTTCTGTCAAATTACAACTGACTTTAAAACATCAAGCAATCTGTTTACAAGTAAGGTAATAGTCTGTCAAGTCTGCATGCTGGTAACATTACTGGAAAATGAATTAGCCAATCATCAAGTAGTTAAATGTTAGGCGTTATAAGATCTGAAAGGGTAAGAGTTAATTCCAATAATGCTAAATGGTATTGGTAGAAAAAGTGAATTATTTCCCATGCTTTACAAATAACTTAAGTATGGAATGGTCCAAAAATGTTACCTTGAGTTTATATGTAGGGACACAAGAGTTCTAATTCTAAGTTAAGCTAGCTTTCCATGCAAAATATAAGATGTAAAACGAACATTTTTTGGAGCTGGCCAATGTGAAGGCATTTAAACACATTCTGAAGTGATAAAATCCTCTTTGTCTCTTTGTGTTCTTTCTAAGTATATATATATATATATATATATATATATATATATATATATATATATATATATATATATATATACAAATTAATCATGCTGCAATGGAATTTTATGTTAGGTGTCTTTGCAGATCCATGTCATAGAGTCAGCCATTTTTATTTCATTTAAAAGATAGATAGATAGATAGATAGATAGATAGATAGATAGATAGATAGATAGATAGATAGATACATAGATACATAGATACATAGATACATAGATACATAGATACATAGATACATAGATGATAGACAGTGGTAGATATATTACCAGACAATCCTATTACATGACTCTCACATTTTTAAGTTAAATTTCCTAACAGTTGATTCCCAATAGGTGGCCTTTTTAAAATGAATGTACGTATGAATAAAGAGACTAAGATACTCTGATTGCAGTATATGCATTTTGGAGTCTATGGGTTCTTTTTACTGTGTTTTGTCATATACCTCTCTCTAACCACTCTTGTGGCAATGTCATGAATATTGTCAATTACACCCTTTTTTTTTAGAGACTTGGTTTCATATAGAAAAGAGTCATCTTAAGTCTCCAGGTAGCTAAAAATGGGCTTGAACTGCCTCTGTCTTTTTACGGCTGACTAATAGCTATGCCCTACCAAACCTACTTACTTTCCTTTGTTTAGTGGCTGTCTTCTGACACTTTGTCTCTATAAGGCTTCCCTACTGCAGCTTCTCTTTCTGCTCAAATTTCTACAGAGTTCTGGTCACAGAATAGAAGCTTTGCTCATATTCATTGCAAGACCTGGGATGATCTCTTGCTCCTGTAGCATTTCTTCCATTGCCTTTATTCAAATTTTTTTATTTGGGCTCATCAGTTTCCATTCTCTTCATTTCTCTTCATCTCTACTCCTAACCATATCAATCTGCAGTGCCCTCTGCTCTATCCACCTGGTTTTTCTATACTGAATCCCCAGGAATACTTTCATCCAGTTGTCACATTTACAGCTAAGTTATTTAATTATCACATTATAAAGCAAGCCTTTCTGTTTACCCAAACACTTTTGCAGCCTTCATTTAATTTGAAATAAAGCTAGATATTTAGCATTATTCTAGAAGTGAAACAGCATCTTCTCACTCTAGCTTCACTGGGACTCTTCATTTTTTGTTACAGTTATTCATGAACCACCTTCTTCTTCAGGACCCACACACTCACTTGTAATTTATCATTATATCCTTACATCTCAGATGGAACTGCCTGTCAGTATTCTTTCCTAAAAGGACTAGTCCAGGCTCATTCCTTCTATTAATTTCTTATAAAGGCAATTATAATTCCTCTTCTGTGTTAACCATAATCATTAAGCATTAGAGTGAAAACCCACATTGACAGAGAGAAAAGGCAATGGTGACTTTATCCAGTGAGACTGAAACAAGATGCCAAGAACCTGTGCCTAACTCAATGTTCTACAGAGTGTTTCAGAACAGAGGAGAAATATCTTAGGCCACTTGTGTTTGTTCATGCTTTTGTCTAAAGGAAAGGTCAACATTATCATATCTTTGTGGCAGGAAACATTCTGATAACCTGGAATGTGGTCATGTCTAAGTTATGTTTCTTGTACTATCCCATAAAACCTTTCTTTGCATTCTAAAAGGATAGCTGCTAGTTCCCTGAGACAGATCAGCCTGCATTATAGTAGGCTTTTTCTATAAGGCCTTGTGCATTGGAGGGACAGGAAAATAATTTATAATTACAATCTTCAAAAGTAAATACTTCAAGAAAACAGAAGTAAAAGCTTTCAAAGATAAAGAACCCTACGTGAAGTCATTCTATGGCAGGAAATGTTCATCTTGTTTTGATAACTATAAAGCATTCTATATCACTTTGCATGGTTAAAAAAAAAAAAAACAAAGAAACAAATTACAACAACAACAACAAAGTCATGTACTATGCTAAAGACCGCAAGAAACTTTGAGTCTTTTCTTGCTTTTCTCCATTTTCTATTCAGTGTCTCATTATGCTGCCTTTTCCTAAGTCTCATTCATCCCTGGCGAGTGCTAAACATTTAAACTATTCTCTTTTTCTATTCTTATTTCCTTCCTTATTTCTCTTCCTTTCTTTCTCTCTTCCTCCTTCCTTCCTTCCTTCCTTCCTTCCTTCCTTCCTTCCTTCCTTCCTTCTTTTTTCTTTCTTCTTTCTTTCTTTCTTTCTTTCTTTCTTTCTTTCTTTCTTTCTTTCTTTCTTTCTTTCTTTCTTTCTGCCTTCCTTCCTTACTTCTTTTTTCTTCCTTATGTGTGACATGCTCTGGTTATACAGTATACTCTTTCCTGGAACTAGGTATGACTGGTCTTGTCTAAGTTTCCTAAGCATAGGATACTATATACAGGTTGCTATTTTCACTTTTGTTCTCTCGGTCCTCTGAGAAGGGTTGACCACACAAAACCAATTTATTTTTTGTTTAGAATGAAGTGAATGAAGGATATAAATGAAAAATAAGTTGTTCCATCTGGAAACCCTATGCCTGTACCCTGGAAGAAGGTAGGCTTCCTAAATCCTTAATCTCCTTTTCCCAAATGACAATGTCCCCACTTTTATCCTCAGCTCTGTAGTAGACTGCTAGAAGGGCTCTGCCTCTATTTCCTGCAGACTCTTCGGGACCTTGCTGAAGATCCAGCTTTCCTTCTTATCCATATCCCTTTGTGTTAGCCACCAACAACTGTAGGCAATCTCTTCTCCTTAGAAACTCCATGGTCATCTGTGCTTTCTTGCTTCCTGTGGACCCTCAGCCCTCTTTCTATTCTATCTCCTTTCCTTAGTGCCATCCTCCAACACTAAAACTGCTTTCTTCCAGGGATCTCTAATAGGAACACTTGGCAGAAACTCAGGAAAGTTAATCACACTGTTCGCCTTGTCTCCTCTTAAGATATTACCATCATCACCCTCATGCTTGCAACAACCTTCTTAGAGGCACCGCTACTCCCAACTCAATTATATTCCCTGGAGACCAAGGATACCTACAGCCCTTTCATTCTTGTCTCTACAGGTAATTATTTGTCTTACTTCAACTGACTTGCAGGATCCCCTCTGGCCACTACACCCAAAAATCTCTGTAGACCCTACCTCTAGCTGTGAACAGGATTAACCTTAGCTTTCCCTGAAATCTATCTCACCCTTTCATCTTAGATTACCTCTCCTCCCTCTCTGCCACCCATGAGCCTGTAGAAGTATTCCATAAGAGGCAACCTACATCTTCCACATTTCACGAAAATTTAGAGTGCAACATAAACTTAGGAATGAAATACCACCCAGCAATGAGAATGCAGTATAAACATCTAGAATCACAATCACCCCATTCCAGATGCCTAAACAATTAAACCAATAAATAATATTATACCATGATAAAAATTTAATGAAGTAGCTTTCTTCAAATCTGGTTCTATAGAAGGCTTAGGAGAGAAACTTTAATCTGCAGAAGTTAAACTTACCTAAAAATATCTAAGAAACAAATAATATCAGACAGCAAAATCAAAGGGGGGAAGGAAAATACACACTATAACAGCAAAATAACAGATATCAATAAGTACTGATCATAGGTAATTCTCAACATTGTCTCAAGTCCTTTAGGGTTGAACTCCCATTTCACAGGAGTCATATATCAGATATCCAGTATATCAAATATTTTTGTTATAATTTATAAAAGACTCAAAATTATATTTATGAAGTAGTAATGAAAATAATTTTATGATAGGGCATCACCACAACACGGGGAACTGTATTAAAGGGTTGTCTGCATTAGAAAGTTAAGAACCACTGTTCTAAAATAAAGATAAGAACTGATACTCAAAAGGAGAAGATGGAAAGAAATAATCAAATGAAGTGTTGCAATCTATAAAATATAAAGAAAAATTGATATAAAAAGTCAATGAAATGAGATGGTTCTTTGAGAAAATAAATAAAATTGATAGTTAGATACCCTTAGCTAAAAGAGACAAACAGAAGATCCAAATGAATTAAATTAGAGTTGAAAATTGGAGCATTAAAACCTGACACTGAGGAAATCCATACTGCACTCAACCAAATTGTAAAACCTAAAAGAAATGCACTAATTTACTTATATATATGACATTGCAAAGTAAAATCTAGACCAGATAACCAATTTAAACAAGCCTGTAGATTCTAGTGAAACAGAAGCAATAATAAACTCTGCTAATTTAAAAAAAAATAGGCTCAGGATTCAGCATAGCAATCTACTAGATATTCAGGGAAAAGTTATGCAAAAAAATTCTGTAAAATAAAACAGAAAGAATATTGCCTAATTCTTTTTGAAAGGCTACAATTATCCTGATACTTATACCACACAAAGATCCAAGATGAAAACAAATTTATAGACCAATTTTTCCTATGAAAAGTTTCAATAAAATGCATGCAAACTAAATCAAGAACACACACACACACACACACACACACACACATACACACAGAATGATAATCCAGGATAACCAAGTAAACTTCATCCCAGTGATGCAGGGATGACTCAACATACACAAATTGATAATAATCCTCCACATAAGCATAATGGAAGACAAAACCACACTATCAAATTATGAGAAACAGAAAGGCCTTTGACAAAACTAAATACCTCTTCATGATGAATGTTCTGTAGTGATTACGAATACTAGGGGCATAGCTCACTCAATATGTCATTTAGAGCAGACTCTCAGTCAACATCAACATAAACAGAAAGAAATTAAATGGATTTCCACTCAAATCAAGAACAAGAGGAGGATGTCCACTACTTTCAGACCAGTTCAATAAAGTGATTAAAGCCACAACTTAAGAAGTAAGACACCTGAAGTAGATTAAGAGAATGCAAATAGCAAGGACCTTATCATAGGTTTACGGAAAGAAAGAAATATCCTTGGCTATATCCTGAGTTGTTTGGAGGATTCGATGGGGCATCTTTTGCCAACAACTCACTTAGATGCAACACACTCCTGGCTTTCTTTGGGTGGCAAGAGATGTTTAATTGAGGCTTTGTCTCCCCATTGTTTGGTGATTCTATTTAGCTACCGTGTGTGTGTGTGTGTGTGTGTGTGTGTGTGTGTGTGTGTGTACAGATATAACAACATATACGTGTATATAGAGTTTTATATATTTTCAAATTTTTTATTCATATATTTTATACATTATACTGGTATTGAACGGATCCTTTCATATTCAGTAGCCTGACACTTTGACCAAATGATGGTTTTGTGTACAGACCTCTGAATGAAGATTGAATGAAGACCTTTGACTTCAGGTTTTAAGTTTAGTAGATTTCATCTATTAATTCTTCTTCTTAGTAGCTGTGCTATTTATGTTCAGAAAGTTCTTCCTGTGCCCACAATTTCAAGGCTATTTCTGATTTGTTGTTATATCATGTTCAGGTTATCTGACTTAATGTTGAGGTCTTAGATCCATTTTGTGCAGGGTGATAAGTGCATATCTATTTTGATTCTTCTACACTTAGGCATCATTTGTTGAAGATGCTACTTTCTCCAGTGTTCTTTTGGCTTCTACGTCAAAGAACATGGAGAAGTCAAGATAATGCATAACTTGAGCCTTCACCCCTACTAAATAGTGTTTACTTTCCTGGATGCTACCAGAGGAGAAAGGTAATCACCAAACCACAGATAGCCTCTTTGATATACAGTGGTAACCTGACTAGATGACTTACTTGTGCAACAGTGGCATAATAGTTGTGGGAATAATAAACCACCTTTGGATTGTATTTAAGCCTCACTCTATGATATAAAATCTATTATAGATACTGCTCATATAGTCAATGAACTGGAACTTTATAGACCATTGGCATTGGGAAAACCAAATAATATTGTTCTGATTAAGGACACTAGAAATATAATGACTTATAATGGCATTCAGCTATACCCATAGATCAGTATCTTTCTTAACAATCACAAAAGAATCTTCTCCCTGTAGTAGGTGGGAACAAATAAGAGATGAACTACTGTACAATGTTCAGAGAGTAAAGGATCTTGAAATACTCAGTTCTAGGTGGGATGTCTCCAACAAATTTATCTCTTAAGCCTCAAGAAACTTTGTAGAAGATGAAATAAAAAGATTGTAGGAGTCAGTGATGATGAAAGAAACAAAGACAACAACGTCTTCTAGGCACAATAGGGCTTTAGGGCACACAGACTCACAGAGACTATGGAAGCATGAACAAGATCTACCTAGGTCTAAGCTAGATGGGGTCTAAGAACTGAGAGGGAGAATTTCATATGATCTCCCATCCTTAGTTAGAAACTATTGCTGATTGACAACCACACACAAGGAAATATTAATTTTTTCAAATGTTGTCTCACTGTGTATAAAAACCACACTCAAGGGCAGGTCCTATGTCAGCAGTAGATGGACAACTCAAAAATGAACTCACTCAATTTTTGGCAAACACTTATGTCTCTGGGCATGTATGTGCTTCTTAGGCTTTTCTTTTTAATTTTTTTCTGTGTTTATTTTGTTCTATTATGCTGTGCATAGCTTCTTTTCCTCTTATTTTCCTGTTTGCTTTCTAAAGAGAGAAAAAGAAGGCATGAAGTTGTATGAGTGGGGAAGACCTCAGAGAAGATAAATGATGAAAACCTGATCAGCATATATTATACAAAGAAAATCTATATCCAAATTAAAACACACACACACACACACACACACACACACACACACGCACGCATGCATGTGTGCACACCCCACACACACAAACAAACATGCATGCACACACATACACACACAAAGAAATGGATTGTAAGTATATAATAATTTGTTTGCTTTTCATAACTAATTAACCTTCTTATTGGACATTGATTCTAGTCTTTCCATTTACGAATAAAGGCTATAGTTAACTCATATCAAAATGTATTTCTTTAGAAATATACTTTTAAATTTATCATTATTCACTGGGTACTGATCACAGAACATGCATTAGACACCTCGCACTGAAGATTCAGTAACCCAGTAATAATGACATTAGATTCTATGGTCCAATAGTGACAGCACTATAGATTCTATGACCCAGTAGCCATAGCAGTGTAAATTCTTTTGACCCAGTAGCCATGGAACCATAGATTCTATGGCCCAATTGCCATAACAGTGTAGATATTATGGATCAATAACCATGACACTCTTGATTCTATGGTTCAATATGAAGCCATCACAGCATACCATTCTAAATTCATGCCTTGGTTTTACACTCTAAATATCTGCCAATAAAGGTATATCATCTCAAAAACCCATCAACACTTCTAAGTAGAAAGGCATATAAGAAAGGAAATATGAATGTATGTTTGAATATTTAACAACTAATACAATTCTTATTGATGAGCTAATTAAGGTGGGCCATTTTCTAGTTCAAAAAATGTTGCATTCATAAACAAAGGGTCTGCCTATCAAAAATATATTGTACTTACTAAGAATTAGGTATGAAAATAAAAGCTTAGGAAATATAAACACAAATGTTTTCTACAAACGCACTTTTTCAACAAATCAAGGGACAGTATAATGCTTGAAATATTAATTTTCTGATACCTCTTCATATATCATTCCAAGAATACATTTCTTATTTGTTTGTATGTTTTTAGCAATAGGGTCTGTACTGGCTAGTTTTGTGTCAACTTGACACAGGCTGGAGTTATCACTGAGAAAGGAGCTTTAGTTGGGGAAATGCCTCCACAAGATCCAGCTGTAAGGCATTTTTCAATTAGTGATAAAGTGGGGAGGTCCCCTTGTGGATGGTGCCATCTCTGGGCTGGTAGTCTTGGTTCTATAAGGGAGCAGGCTGAGCAAGCCAGGGGAAGCAAACCAGTAAAGAATATCCCTCCATGGCCTCTGCATCAGCTCCTGCTTCCTGACCTGCTTCAATTCCAGTCCTGACTTTCTTTGGTGATCAACAGCAATGTGGAAAGTGTAAGCTGAATAAACCCTTTCCTCCCCAACTTGTTTCTTGGTCATGATGTTTGTGCAGGAATAGAAACCCTGACTAAGACAGGGTTTCACTGGGAAGCCGGTGCTAGCTGTCCAGAATACATTTCTTGTTTGTTTTTTTTGTTTGTATTTTTGCAATAGGGTTTCACTGGGAAGCCAGCCCTAGCTGTCCTGGAACTTTCATTGCAGACCAAGCTAGCCTTAAACTTAAGAGGACTGCCTGTTCCTGAAGCTAAGATATCTTGGTTGCAAGATACTTGATCACACTGTGAGATTGTGCACTGGAAACATCTGTTTCAAGTTGTGGTGTGGGACAGCTGTAGTAGCACACAACTTTAATCTGCGAGATTTTTGTTTATTGTAAACAAGATTGAATAAGGCCAACCATAGGTCAAAAGGCTGAGCAAGCACCTAATTTATAGGGAGTGAACTTAGGGAAGAAACAGGGAGAATGAGAGGAAGTCAGGAGGACAGATAAGGATGTATATTCAGTTGGAGGGATTTTTAAGACAACATGGAAAAGGAGAACTGCTTTGCTTTGCTTTGCTTTGCTTTGCTTTGCTTTGCTTTGCTTTGCTTTGCTTTGCTTTGCTTTGCTTTGCTTTGCTTTGCTTTGCTTTGCTTTGCNTGCTTTGCTTTGCTTTGCTTTGCTTTGCTTTGCTTTGCTTTGCTTTGCTTTGCTATGCTTTGCTTTGCTTTGTTCTGTCTGTTTTCCCTGCTGGGAGATCACTGAAGAGGAAGGTCAGCTCTCAGCTGGGCACTTCTTCTGCCTCTCCAAACTAGGAGGTTTTCACCATAGTGAATGGGTCCTGAGTCTTACTTTAGTAAAATCAAATATTTGTTTGAAAAACAATGTATCTTGCAGAGAACTGATGTTAACAGGACTGAAGAAAAAGAGAGAAGAAGAACTATGTACATTGAGATCTGCCATGGCTTTGAGACCAACCACTGAGAGAAAATTCTTCCACAATGAATTACTTTCTAGGACAACTGGACACCAATAACTGCTTAATATTATTAGAAAATAATAAAAATAGACATTGTCGACATTTACTAAACACTAGAGGACATTAATATAAGAAATACATAAAAATGTTTAAGAATATCTAAAATCACATATGTATGTATACCAGGAAAATAGACATAAAACTGGCTATGGGAAGAGAGGGAGCTAACAGGAGGTAAAAGGGGAAAGCAAAATAGAACAGCAGATATAGGAGTAATGTGCTCAACATACGTATATAGCAGTATAGAAACTTTACAAAATTAACAAATAAAATGTAGTCATTAAATGCTAGGCAGATCCATCAAAATTCGAGCTAAATATAGTACATGGTTATAAAAACAAAAATATATACTATGACCATTTAGAATGCAGTTTTTATGTGTCAGATCTTATATGTACTTGCATATGTAATGCTGTGAGTATGTAAGAGCTGTAGTACATTTATAGCTCTATAGTATTAAAAACATTCCCATTCTTTCACTCATCAGTTAAAATTATGATTCATATATTCATAGATAAAGGTGCTGGCTCTTTCATCCACATATCTTAAAAGGTGTGGAGTGGGAGAATAAAATCCCTTGAGAGTAGGATCCAATTTAGAAAGGCAGGTCAAACAGTGGAAGGATTTATATGTCCTAGGTGAATAATAGGTTAGGCTTCAAGACACCCTAATTACCTAGTGAAGAAAAACTGAAATAAAATTAATGTCTATAGAAAATAAATAATGTGACTTCTTCAAAAGGACAGCAATCCATCCTGAAGTTTACAAATTAGACAAGGTTCTGCCAGCTGGGCATGAGGAGAATAGTCGCTGCCAAATCAGTCCTATGGTGACTCTGATGATTTATTCTTCCACCACACAGATAAACCAGACAGTAATGTCATTCCAAGAAAAAGGGGTTATATAAGACAATGATGTTCCCAGTTGCATGGATTATGTGGATAATTTTCATTTTGGTTTGTTTGGTTTGTGAGATACAGTATGGTATAAAAAAAAATAGAGCAACACTTTGGATACAAACACAACTAATCAATATATAAATATATTCATCCCTGGCATTTGCAGAGATGAATACCTACTTATTTCATGCTATTTATGATGACTCCTTGGAATGCCTTGGATACCTGGGATAAAGACCAGATACGTATCCTAGGTAGACATTCAAAGCTTACATGTCTTAATCTCAGAAGTATAATGAATGACTAAAATCTGTTGATATGTATTATGGTTTGGATGGAAATTATTTCCTAAAGGATTGTATGTCTGAACCCTTCTTCTCCAGTGGGTTGGAATATTTGGGGGTAATTTGGAACCATTAGGAAATGAGGGAAGTGGGTCATTGACAAGGAAGACAAACTTAAGGGTCCATAATCTATATGTTTCCCTCGCAGTCTGTCTGCTTCATAGTCTGCTCAGGCATGAACCGGCCGCTACTCATTGCTTCTGGAAAGAAGTCACAAACAGCCTCTAACACAGGCCCCTCTATAATAGACCATATCCTCTAAAATCATGAGTCAAATAAATACATCTTCCAGTTACCTCCTTATTGTCTGCTTACAATGATAGGAAAATCAATCTATCCAATAATCAGGCTTCAATATCTTTGACCCTTTCTTTTATCATCTTCATTCTATAGTTATATCTATCTTCTGATATTAATGAATTATTCTAATTTTTATTTTTAATATTTCTACTTATTCTCATATATAATTTCAGTTTATTAGTAGAGAAATATTAAATTATAATTAATCTATTAATGAATATTACTTTTCTCGTGTATGTGTGTGTATCTCTGTGTGTGTGTGTATGTGTGTGTGTGTGTGTGTGTGTGTGTTCATTTGCCTGTCTTCTGCTTTCTTCCTACAAAGCCATTGGTATTCAGTCATAAAGGTTCTACTCTAATGACTTACTGGAATTCTAGTAAGTTCCCAAAGGCACAATCTCTAAATACTATACTACATTAAAATTTCACCCTTTTAATAATGAATAATGGTGATCAAATTCAACACATGAAACCAAGAGAAATAAACCATATCCGAGCCATAATCACGTCTCTTAATTATTATTTCTTCAGTAAAATACAGATTATTCTTAAAGTTCTGTAACAGCAAATTTTTAATTTTTTCATAGTTTTTGTTGTAAACAAGAGAAGAGATAGGCTATACGGGTTTGCTTTTTCATCATTTGTATTAACGTTTCTTGGCTGGCCTTCATGTTTCACTACTATAACTTGAATACCAGAATACACTATTATCTCAAGCCTTGACAATCCATTGAAGCTAAGTTTTCAGTGGTCTGTACTGCTGAAGGTTAGAAGTGTACCTTATTTAAAAATATTTACCTTCTATTTGATACAGACTATACCAGATTTTATTTACAATCTTGATACATAACAGAATTTTTTTTTGGGGGGGGGGGGTCGAGACAGGGTTTCTCTGTTTAGCCCCGGCTGTCCTGGAACTCACTCTGTAGACCAGGCTGGCCTCCAACTCAGAAATCCACCTGCCTCTGCCTCCCGAGTGCTGGGATTAAAGGAGTGCGCCACCACGCCCGGCTAACAGAATTTTTAAAATCTCCTATTTTATAGATACTTATCAAAATATACTTTTTTCCTTGAAGATAAATGATCCCATTGATAGAAAACTGTCATTGACAGTAACTTATACATACAATGGAACAAATTATAAAATGTTGACTCTTTTTTGCATGGTAATTATGAAAAAAATTTCTGACCAAATTCTCTAAGATTTGGTAAATATTTTAAGAAACGGAATCTAGCATTTTTATATTTTACATTTCTGCCATTTGAGGACATTAAAATTGTCTGGAATGTGGTGGTTCCCAGGCACTCTCCTGCTTGCTCCTCGGTATAATTCCTTGATGGATGAGCCGTAAATCTTGCACTTATTCTTGATGCTATCAGCAACTTAATAAAAAGTTAGTTGTATCTGCTTTGTTAATTTCTTTGATTTTTTGTAACTTCACAAAGGAGATTGTCTCTTAACTTCTAAGAAATTTATAAATGAACATAGAAGAAAGGGGGATAATTAGAGATGGCTAGATTTCTGGACTCCATAGGTATCACTGAGCATAGAGCTCTCAATTCATCATCTGGGCAGTTCTTCTCTGGAGGCCTCCCCATGAATCCATTGAGCTAGAAGTGACAAAAGTAATCAGTCTGGTGTTTCCTTTGCTGCCCCAAGTGATATGATACCTGGTGAATTAAACAACCTAATCTATCATCTACCTGACTGATACTAAAGCCATTCGTACTATGCTCTGAATATTTCAGATACAGTATTCTAGCATAGATTGTGGTTTTCAGTTTATGCACTTTAATATCCAGGAAAGGATTTGTTGGGTGGGTTGGCAAATTCAACCCTCTCTTGATGCCTATAGATTTTTCACTTAGTTTTGATGTAAACAAGATTTACTTAGCTTAAAGGGAAATTAATTAATTATCATCAACTTATATCACATAAAAATTTACAATTATATTGCACAGCAAGACTTTTTGACTGACCCCAGGGTTCAATAAATAAATGTCTAGGTAAAAAAAAAATAAGAGTTATAAATCATATCTCCTTATATCAGGAACTGTAATATCTTCAGGGAATCATGTCAGACGAAAAGTTAAAGTTACACATCAAACAGGAAAGTTTTTGCAAGTGACCTAGGGAGCAATGTTATGCTTTAGATGGTCTTTCCATTTGAATACCACCTGTTTGTGAATTCCAATTGTTTTGCAGCCTTGTAGATGTTCTTGGTTGTATTTCCATCAACTTATTTTAGTTTTAATTTATGCTCTCCTAATAAAATTGTAGTACCTCATTATGAATCTGAGTGGGATTTTCCTTATAATTAGTGATTCTGACTATATATTGTATGCTTAATTTTTGACCCATGGATCTTCATTTCAAAAGATCTGCTTAAATATTTTTCCAAATTTTAATTGGCTTCTTTGCTTTTTTTTGTCTCACATTCTCTTTATTAATATTATTATTATTTTCTTTATTTACATTTCAAATGCTATCCCAAAAGTTCCCTATACCCCCCCCACCCCACCCTTGCTCCCCTACCCACCCACTCCCACTACTTGGCCCAGGCCTTCCCT
>NC_034596.1:41033154-41042122 GCF_900095145.1 Mus pahari
CCTTCAGCAGAATCTTGCTGGCATGTGCATTAGTATCTAGATTTGGTGACTGATGATGGGATGGATTCCCATAATGTTTTAAGATTTTAAAACATCTTTACATATAGAACCTGGATAGACGTCCTTGAATGTATTTTCTTCTAGTCTTTGCCTATTTTTTTTTAATTTGTATTGATCAAGATTTTTAATTTTAATTAAGTCAAATTGAGTTTTTTAAATGTTTTAAATCATGTTTATGTGTTTGTTTGCTTGTGTTTGCCATGCCTAAGCACTCTTTGCCACACCTAGGGTTATGATTATTATCTTCCACTGTATTGCATACTCTCCTAGCTTCTCTTTTGAATTGATACCCCAAGGCATACTAATCAAAGGAGGTTCCCCCCTCTTACCAATTTCAAACAGTAATGCTGCATCTCTGGGAATAACTGCTCCTTTTTCATTTTCTTGACTCTCTCTTATTGTGAGGACAGGCTTTGTTTGCCCCTTTCTGGCTTTCCTGTTCCTTCTACTGAGCTGTGTGTCTGTGTCCTGCCACACACTGCTTCCTTCTACTGAGCTATGTTCTGTGTACAGTCAACACATGGCTTCCATGACTGTTGTTTCACAGAGGTGTTATACATATATCATAAGTTGATCCTTAGTTATCGTTAAAAAACTAATAAAATTATATTAGAATATTTTTTCTGTTTCTGTTTCTCCTTCTCCTTCTCCTTCTCCTCCTCCTCCTCCTCCTCCTCCTCCTCCTCCTTCTTCTTTAATCTTTTTTTACACTCCAGTTGTTATCTCCCTCCAAATTCACCCTCTGATGATTTCTTATCTCAGATCACCTTCCCCTGAATCAAAGAGGATGTCTCCTGCCCACACACCCCCACCCCACCTGACTTCCCCACTCCCTGAGACCTAAAGTCTTTCAAGGTTTAGGTGCATCTTCTCTCACTGAGGCCAGACCAGGCAGTCCTCTGCTGTATATGTGCTGGAGGCCTCATTTCAGCTAGAGTATGCTGCCTGATTGGTGGCTTATTGTCTCAGAGTTCTCAAGGGTCCAGGTTAGTTGAGACTGCAGATTTTCCTATGGGGTCACAATCCTCCTCAGCTTCTTCTATCTTTTCCTTAATTCAACCACAGGGGTCCCCAGCTTCTCTCCATTGGTTGGGTGTAAGTATCTGCATCTGATTCTTTCAGCTGCTTGTTGGGGCACTCAGAGGACATTCAGGCTAGGCTCCTGACTGTAAGCACAGTATAACATCAGTAATAGTGTCAGGCCTTGGAGCCTCCCCTTGAACTATATTTTAATTTGGGCCTGACACAGAACCTCCTTTCCCTCAGTCTCTTCTTCATGTTATACCTGCAGTTCTTTTAGACAGAAACAATACTGGTTCAGAGTTTTTGACTGTGTGATAGCAACCCCATACCTCAATTGATGCCCTGTTTTTCTGCTGAAGGTGAACTCTACAAGATCCCTCTCCACACTATAGAGAATTTTATCTAAGGTTCCTCCGTTTGCGTCCTGAGGCTCTCTCATCTCCCAGGTCTCTGGTACATTCCAGAGGGTAACCACACCTCCTATCTCCCTAGGTTGCCATTTCCATTCTTCTCTTGGCCCTCAGAGTTTCAGTCCTGTCCCCCCAATACCTTGTCATGTTCCCTTTTCACTCCCTGTCCCCTCTGCCACCCAGGTCCCTCCCTCCCTCTGCCTCCCCTGTGATTGCTTTCTTTATTCCTTTCAATTATGCAAAATTTTTCTGGAAAATATTCTTAGTTCAAAGCTTAAACACTGAAAAGAAATATTCTAGACCATAAACAGAAGGACAAGTCCTATGAACTGTGTGTAGCATTACTTTATCCTGTATCTTTAAAGATACATGGTTATCTATCATGGATACATGTCCTTTGTCTTATGCTATTAATATATATATTGGGGGGATTGAAAAATTGCCTTTCAAAGTTAATTACTTTTACAGAAGCCCTAGTTCAGTTTCCAGTGGCCACATGGCAGCTCATAACCCTCTGTGAACTCAGTTCTGTGTCCATTTACTTTTCTTGATATATAAATATATATATATATATATATATATATATATATTTCATTTTTATTGGATATTTTCTTCATTTACATTTCAAATGCTATCCTGAAAGCACCCTGTACCCTCTCCCTGTCCTGCTCCCCAACCCACCCACTCCTGCTTCCTGGCCCTGGCATTCCCCTGTACTGGGGTATATAATCTTGCACACATGTGCTATACATGCATGCATGCAGGCAGGCAGGCAAAACATTCATACATAAAAATAAAAAATAAGTATACCATCAAGCATAATGTCACTTAAAAGAATATCTGTTTGACTTTAGACCTTTTCTTCCGACAGACTGGGCAGTCACTGAGCAAATTTTCCCACATTTCACATTCCATATCAGATTTATACATCTATTCTTTTTAGAGAGTATATAAATATAGTAGAGAATTTGTTTATGCTTTCCTATCAAAATGCTATTCAACATTTCACATAATTCTATTTTAATGAAGTCTCTTGTCTAAGTGGCACTTACCAGCACCACAGCACCCCATATCCTGCCAGGCTGCTATCTTTAGATCTCTACTTTTAACATCTACAGAGGCTTTCTACTTGCTTCATGAGCTACAGTAACATTTTCAACCTCTTTTCTCAGTATTATCCTATTCTGGTGTATCATTTGGCAATCCTGATTATGACATTTCTAATTCATGACAACTTACCAACAGCATGGATGAATAGTTAAAAAATAATATTCTTTTAGATTACTGAACACAAAACTCATATAATTTGTTTACAATTCAACACACTGTATTTTAGTCATTTAAATACAATAAAGCATATCCCGGTTGACAGTAGAAAAACGTAAATAAAAATTAGAGAAGGAAACTATTCTTTAGGAACCTGTTAAGTTCCTGTTTCTACATAAGTATTTTAAAATGTGTTGCTTGGCAGCTAAAGCAAGGCTCCATCGTTAAGAAATTACTACTCCTTTACAGGACCTGGGTTTAGTTCCCAGCACATAAGTGATGGTTTAGAACTATTTGTAACTAGAGTTTCAGGAGATCCAACACATTCTTCTTATATTTGTGGCATAATGAATGTATATGACACACACACACACACACACACACACACCATTCACACACAATAAGTGGATAAATAAACCTAAGCTGTTTGTTGTTTTATTAGTTTTTGTATTTTGTATTTTTTAATTAAAATATATAATCACATCTTTGGACTTCTCACTTTCCTTCCTCATGAAATTCTGCTTTCCCTCTCTCACATTCATGAGCTCTTTTTCAATGTGCTGCATATATTTCTCTATAGAATTATTTGTGTGCCTTTGCTCCATAAGTAGGCTGAAGCCTAAAACTTTAATTACTGAAAAGATGACCTCACTTGAAATAGTACCTGATATGCTTTGAGCACATGTCCGTCAAACCTCAGGTTAACAGTGAATTGCCTTTTAATGACCTTTGATCATGGGATGTGTGTGCTAAGAAGTATTAGGTCAAGAAGTGACCAGAGTGGACTGGTTAGTTTCACCATTCTGCTTTCATCTTTGTTTTGATTTTCTTTCTTGTGAAACTTCCATCATTATAGTGACACAAGATGCCATTGGCCAGATACCAGCAAATCACATACAAATAAATCTTTACTTGTTATAAATTACCCAGACTTCAATATTTTATTATAGGAGCATAAGAAAAGCTGGGTGGTTATCAATGCCATTATTTAGGATGAAGTCATGACATTGAGGGCTAGATGCCTAACCTGATATGACAAATGTCTTCCTGAAGCAGTATCTGAAAGTGGAGACCCATAAAAAGAAGACCATGTGTGAAAGATGGTAACCACTGGAGTGAATCACTTGTGAAAAAAAGCAAAAGTCTTGGCACCCTAGGAAAAGGTAAGAAGAAATTAGACAGGATTCTTACAAAGAGTCTGAAAATGCATTTTCAGTTTCTGTTTCTGGTCTGTAGAATTGGGAAGACTAGTGATTTCTGTTACTTTCTATCACAAAGTATGTGTTGATTTTTGTACCACCTAACATTTTTTTTCCTGTGAGAGCAAAAGGATCTGTGGGTGGTACTTTTCACATGATCACTGGGGGTAAATCAAGTACATTTATTGTAGTAAACTACAGCGAATAGAGTCCCAAAATGAACTATATTATGGGATTCAATTTTAACATTGAAACTAAAACTACATTCCACAGAGCTATTTTATGTTGGCATATAAAAGCATATATTACCAATGCCAATAGCTATTTATTTATGTTTTTCAAGTAAAATCCTAAATCACTTTATTTCTGTGACTTTAGTTCACACACATTAGCACTGTCTATAGATTAAACTTCTCAAAGCTTGTGAGTTAAATTAGCAACCCATAGCTCATTTTGAGAAGAGTACCAATCTTCTATTAACAAATCTACATGAAAAAATATGGTTTCACTGTTTGAAGAAATGAATATAAGTCAATTCACACAACAAGCATTTGATAACATGCTGTGGCCATACTACTGCTGATCCATTCTTCCTTCACCTGGCTTTTGAGGCTTTTCTAGCTATACTAAGTAGGAGGAAGTTTATTGCTAACACAGAGCAGAGTATATATACAGCATTCAGAATGTCAATCATAAACCAGAGGTAGCACATTCTACATATTAAATACTAACCAAAGCATAACAGATCCATTTTTTTAAAAAAAAATTCTATAATATAGCATATAAATGTTGAAACAGAGTAAATACACACCTACACTAGTGAGTCAATTTTTATTTCATATCTTCAGAAAACAATGCTTATTCCCACTGGTGGTTAAGTCTATTGTCATCATAAAATGCTTTAGGACATGTTTTGGGATTTCCTAAAGATTGTATGTCTACAGCCTCTACTAAGGAGCCACTATGCAGTTGATCCAATCGGAAGCAACAGGGGACACAGTGATCCACTGGTTTCTCCTTGTGGATCTTCTGGTTACAGGCTATGTCTCCTTCCCTCTCCTCCACTGCTGCTCATACTAACTAATAATAAGATTCCCTCCCCTTGCCACCCAACCCCATGTGCAGTATTGACTTCACAGTGTTGCAACATTTGAATACATTGCTCTTATTTTTGTTTATGTTTTTATGATATTTGATTTTGGTTTCCTTTAACCAGGCATATACTTTAATAAAAATAATTGTTTTTAAATATCATAAAATTAAATCTTTAATTCTGTGCCTGAACTTCTAACCATAGACAGTCTTCAGTGTTGTACCTTGTTAGATGAACTGGACCACATCAAGAGGAAATATCTAAGATATACTTGTTATGTTAGTCTCTGTTTTCTTTCTTCTTTTTATTCTTGTTAACATACTTTAATGCATTTCACGGTGACATTCCTGTATATGTGTATAATGTACTTTGATCATGACTTTCTTGGTCTTCAAATCCTATCATAAAACCTAGCAATACTTAGAAATTTTGTATGAAATGATACAAAGCTATGTGTATTTGATAGATTCATGATAAGAAATGGACATATATGTGTTTCTGTTTTATAAGAGAAGAAATGTCACTAACATTAGTGTACAAAACTTGCCTGCCAATTCTTCATTCCATTGTCTTATGGAAAGTCACCCTTCTGATTGTCTCTGACTTTAGAATTGCCAGTTTCCTTTTAAATTTTTAACTAACTTATTTTTGTCTCATTCCAAGACACCCCTGGGTATCCTTTAACCCTGGCACATCAAGTCTCTGCAGGATTAGGTGCATCCTCTCCCACTGAACCTAGATAAGGCATACCTTCTGGGGAACAGATTCCACATTCAGACAACTTTAGGGACAGCTTCTGCCCCAGTTGTTGAGGGACCCATCTGGAAATAGAGCAACACATCTGCTACATATGTGCCTTGGGCCTCAATCCAGCTCAGGTATGGTCTCAGATTGGTAGCTCAGTCTATGGGAGCTCACGAGGGGCCAAGTTATTTGACGCTAATGGCCCTCCTGTGTAGTTTCTCTCCCCTTCAGGGTCTTTAATCCTTCTCCCAACTCTTTTATAAGAGTCCCAGACCGCTGTTCAATACTTGGCTGTGGGTATCTGCTTCTGCTTCAGTCAGCTGCTCAGAAAAGGATCTCAGAGGACAGTTATGCTAGGCTCCTGTCTGCAAGCACAATAGTGTCAGGGATAGGTGCTTGCCCATGAGATGGATGGGTCTCAAGGTTGGGCAGGTTATTAGTTTGCCATTCCTTCAGTCTCTGCTCCATCTTTTCCCCTGCCTTTCTTTTAGACAGGACAAATTTGGAAAAGTTTTGTTGGTGGGTTGGTGTTTTATCCTGGGATATGGAATGGGGGAAAAAATCTCTTGCAGGTGCCAGAGACTGGGAGGAGTGGGGAAATCCTAGGAAGGAGGCTCCCATTCCTTTGGCAATGACCTTAGCTGAGACCAACAGCAGTGGGGATATGGAACATGAAGAGACCACCTCCTATAGCCAGATGGTATCACCAATTTCAAAAGGCATCTTTCAGCTATTTCTACTTGGTGCCTTTGCAGAATATGATAATAGCAAAACTGTTTTATTTTTCAATAATTATAAATGTTAGTTTATAGAATATCCACGTATAAACAGCAAAAACCTAAAATGAAACTATAATTCCATTTCTAGACTTTTTGTTTTGAATCAATAATTCTTTTATTTTTATTGTTTGTTTTCAAAGACATTTTCTTATGTTTCTATCCAAATATATGTCTCCAGTTTCCTAGCATTTTTTGTACAGTTTCCTATTCCTGTGATCACACTCGAATAGAACTCTTATGGTTTTTTTTTTTTGTTGTTGTTGTTGTTGTTTTGGCTGTTTGTGAATTATAATTAAATGTCCAGACCTTACACATACCATGTTAGTATAATAGTTATGCTATACACATAAATGTTAGACAAATAAATTAAAAATTGTATCAGTGAACATACAAGTTATGTATAGAGTCCCTAGAAAAGTTAACTGACCACATAAAGTGTGCTTTTTTAAAGCTAGGGGAGTCTGTGTAGTGGTTTTACAATGCTTTAGAATTGCTTTATGATTTCAAGCAATTCATGTACATAAAATAAAGATAGTGCAGCATAATTAGCATCAAACACATTATTTTGAGCTATTATTTTTAATACGTGCCTCTTGTAACTGCATTCATTTCTATTTGTAGTGATTGGATACCATTATTTTTCATGTGGGTTCCTTGAGGGCAGCAGGCATTGTTTACTCATTCTTATTTACTTCTTCTAATCAAATGAACATAATTGTCAGTGTGACATCATCATTTGAAAACAGTACTTTACTTTTATTGTCTCTTTTTTTTTAATTTTCAGAGATGGTCCTTCAATGATTTATCAAGTCGTCCATTAAAATTTTATTAACTCACAATTATATACCCAGCAGCTTGTCCAGAAATAATAGTGTACACATGGAAAATTATTATGTTACTTTACAGTATCCATAGGGCATAAAGTAAGTTGATAAAATCAACTTCAAATTAAAAAAAAAACTTGTAGTCCCCCTATATCAGGTGATTATTGTGTATATACTATGTGTCTAGTTATTCAATTACAGTTTCGTTGCATTCTAGGTAGCTAACAACATTAAGACAGGGAATATTTTGTTAAAATAGTACCAGCACTGAATGTTTATGGTTTTCAGTGAAGGAAGTATCTATGGAGTATGTCCAGAAGTATTCAGATAAAGATTAAAAAGGCCATGTATAGACATAATTTTATTCACTACTGTATGTTTTAGAATGCTTTCAGATATGGCTGGTGCCATGCGTCCTTCCATGTATACTCCTTGGTTGGTGGTTTAGACCCTAGGAGCTCTGGCTGGTTAATAATGTTGTTCTTCCCATGGGGTTGCAAAGCCCTTCAGCTATTTCAGTCCTTTCTCTAACTGCTCCACTGGGGACCCTGTGCTCAGTCCAGTGGTTGGTTGAGTCAAGAGCATCTGCCTCTGTATTTGTCAGGCTCTAGGAGAGCCTCTCAGGAGACAGCTATATCAGGCTGCTGTCAGCATGCACTTCTTCTCATCCATAACAGTGTCTGGGTTTGGTGATTGTAAATGAGATGGATCTCCAGGTGAGTCAGTCTCTAGATTGTCATTTCATCCATCTCTACTCCATACTTTGTCCCTGTAACTCCTTCCATAGGTGTTTTGTTTCCACCTTCTAAGATGAATAGAAGTATCCAAACTATGGTCTTCCTTCTTCTTGAGTTTCATGTGGTTTGTGAATTGTATCTTGGTTATTCCGAGATTCTGGGCTTCTGGGCAAATATTCACTTATCAGTGCATATCATGTTTGCTCTTTTGTGATTGGTTTACTTCACTCAGGGTGACATCCTCCAGAACCATCCATTTGTCTAAGAATTTCATAAATTCATTGTTTTTAATAGCTGAGTACTACTCCATTGTGTAAATGTACCACATTTTCTGTATTCATTCCTCTGTTGAAGGGCATTTGGGTTCTTTCCAGCTTCTGAATAATATAAATCAGGCTGCTGTGAACATAGTGGAGCAGGTGTCCTTATTATATGTTGGAGAATCTTTTGGGTATATGCCCAGGAGTGATATAGCTGGGTCCTCAGGTAGTACTGTTTCTAATTTTCTGAGGAAATTTCCAGAGGATGGACTTGTCAGGCATCAGTGGGAGAAGAAGCCCGTGGTCCTGTGAAGGCTCAATGCCCCAGTATAGGTTAATGGAAGGGTGGGGAGGCAGGAGTTGGTGGGTAGTTGGGAGCACACCCTCATAGAAGCAGGAGAAAGGGGGTTAGGATAGGGTTTCTTGGAGAAAAGGGTGGACATTTGAAATGTAAAATATCCAATAAAAAAATGCTTTCAGAAACACAGCAAAAACAAACAAATCATATATATGTATATATATATATATATATATATATATATATATATATATATAGAGAGAGAGAGAGAGAGA
>NC_034596.1:41042282-41064489 GCF_900095145.1 Mus pahari
CAGAGAGACAGAGAGAGACAAAGAGAGACAGAGAGAAAGACAGAGACAGAGAGAGACAGAGAGAAAGACAGAGACAGAGAGAGAGAGACAGAGAGAGACAGGCAGAGAGAGAGAGACAGAGACAGAGAGAGAGAGACAGAGAGACAGAGAGAGACAAAGAGAGACAGAGAGAGAGACAGAGAGAGACAGAGAGAGAGAGACAGAGAGAGACAGGCACAGAGAGAGAGAGAGAGAGAGAGAGAGAGAGAGAGAGAGAGAGAGAGAGAGACTGTAGCAATGACTTAGTGGTGAAGTACTTTTGATGATGTTTAGGAGACCAGGGTTTAATTCCTAGTATTTGCATAATGACTCACAGCCACCAACTGCAAGGAAATTCAATAGCCTCTTCCCACTCTGTGAGCAATGTACACAACTGGTCCACTGACATATATTCAGGAAAAACACTCATATACTCATAAATAAATGTTATTTATTCAAATATAGAGACCTGTATAAAATAAGACCTATAAGTAACATATTTCTTAATCTACACATTATTTTGTGAGCTAAAACTTGTGGGTATAGATGCCTTGCTTTTATTTTCCATACATGAAAAGCAAAGACATAATTTCTATGTGTACATATTCTAGTTATAATGTGTCATGCAAAGCATGGGACACTTGCAGGTTTTACTATAACAAATGTATCAGGTTTAAATGTGATTATTAAAGGACACTGTTTATAGTGGTGTCTTTCTCTTTAGCACTATATTGAATAATATGAAAAGAAGAAAAATAATATAAAAAGAAGAACTTGTTAGCAGTTACATCAAGAAGAAATTATAAAATGAAGGTGGTATTTTATTCACATGCAAGTCAAAGGAACTTAGTTCTTGATTATCCGGCAAGGGATGGACACTATGGATATGTTTGAGGGAAGCTTGATTTCACTGTTGGTGAAAGCAAACTGAAAGTGTGAAAACAGAGCCTGACTGTAAGAATTCAAAATTGGACTATTAAGAATATGAGAAAATGAAGATCTCTAATTTTTGTGAGGAAGGACAGGGACATAAAAAAATAATATAATAAAATAATATGAAAAATAATAAAATAATAAGACAATATGATTCCTTGGCTTATTTTCAAGATTGATGTTTTAAAGTACATATATCATAGGACAAAGGATGAAAAAGATGTTGTCAAGAAAGACAGAACTGGAAAAGAAAGACTTACGAATTAATGTGAAAACACTGTAACTGGACTATGTGAAAAAGGATTATCAATTGTATCATTCGAGCTGTATGACATTCTAGAAGAAGCAAAATCACAGAAACAGAAGAATAATTTGTTGTGCTGGCATAAGAGCTGAGAGAACAAAAGATGAAGGTGAAATGCAGAGAATTTGTAAAGTAGACACAGCATACTATATGGTGCTATCATGGTAACTACCTGGAGTTGTAAATTTGGGAGAAACAACAACAAAGAAATCAAAAATGAACACTTAGAAAAATGATGACCTTTCAGAAACATTGATTGTCAGAAGCCATCTGGGAAAGTCTTAGGCATGCAAGTGGAGATGCCTTATCATGTTCTGGAAAGGGCTAACCATTTTGCATGTCCTGCAGTGGGTGAGTTCTGAGATACAAGGTCCTTAAAGACTTCATCCCAATATTATTTCTTGATGCTGATATGCCTTTCCTGTCATTACTATATATAGTCTAATGATTCCTGGGTCTTAGATCACCCTATTGGGCATACTTTCTGCATATCAACATGAAGATACACTTTAATATAGTAATACTGTGTAGACAAACTGATGACTTCATAATTACTGATAATGATTTTATAGAATTCCTAAACTGATATAAGTAATCTCAACCCCCAACAGAATAAAAGCAGCAAATACAACTCTACAAACTTTATGTTTTAAGGGCTAATTGCACTGGGAAAAGGAAGCAGGCTTGATCAAGAAAAACATTCTTTCTAGGCTAGGAACTAGGCTATTATATGGTAACTAAAGTCATAAACTGGGAATAGACAATTTACTGTCGGTGCAAGGACAAAAACTTTAAAATATTGAGTAGTTTATCTATACAAAGCTTTAAAATAATAAGACACAAGGCAAATGATTTGTGTTCTGACAAAACTATGCTAACTTGTGACATAAAGTTACTACTTTAAACTTATAGTGAAATTATACGGGGTGGGGGGCTACTAACAGATAATGAATGTTTAGTCAGATACTATTCTTAGTGGAAAGACATGTAAACAATTCTAATTCCTAAAACCTTAGTGATTTATAACATAAATTATTGCTTTAAATTTATTATGAACTTGTTGGAATGTAAAAATATTTAGAAAATCATGTAGTTAATTATACTCCTATAATGGCTCTACCTGACAGTTGTATGAGGTAATGTTTTAGAGCAAGTATAAAAGCTAAGAACCACAATAAATCGATGCTGCAACATTCTTCAGCTTTATCCAGTATGTGATCTCTGTTCATTCTTTCTTTATTCTTTTCTTTTCTTTGCTCTCTGATTCACAAACAGATCATAAACTCTAAGCCCCTTACCTGGTCAGTGATAGGCCCTTGAGTCTGAGAGAATAGAGCCAAGTAACTGACTTCCCCTTATCTCCTGTGGCTAACATTGGGAGTCAAGTTGCCAGAAACCAACCGATTTTAGCCACAGAACAGAAAGAGAGAGTTAAAATCCTGGAGGCCATCAGCTTCTGGCTCTCAGAACAGTAAGAATGCGTTACAAGAGATCAGCCTCCGGTCTTCACCCAACACTGTGTTCTACCTCAGTACCTGTAAAGGCTGGTTCAGGTCCTCAGCAATTGATGTTTCAGTGGAAGTTCATTAGTATACAGCATGAACTGCTGAGTGGGGATAATGTCATTTGGAAAGGCTGTGCATATGTCTAGAGAATATAATGACAAGTCTGTTTTTCTAATCAGTTTTCCTGTAGACTTAAAACAGATTGTAAAAATAAATCTAATAACTCAAAATGTGACTCATAGTATCTATGTGGCAAATTTCACATATCTGTAACTCCAGCACTGAGGCATAAAGGGTAATATAGATAAAAATGAGTCTCCAGAATTCCTTGACCAGCCATTTTAACCTAATTGTGGAGGTCCAAAATTAGGGAGAGAGATTGTCTCATAAAACAAGGTAGAGAATAATGCACAGAAGAACTCTAACATTAAATTATATCTCTCTCACACACACCTACACACAAACACACTCATACATATCAACACCCAAGTGAACATGTACACATATTATATACATAATAAATAAACTGAAAACTAAAGAGAATTAAAATGTAACATAGAACAACTGCAGAATCAACACAGGAGAATATAAGTGATAAAGTTTGCCATGGTTGGAATATGAAATGCCCGCACATGCTTTTATGTTGAGCATGTGGCCCTCAGTTGGTGGCACTATATTGGGGACTTCAGTAGTTCAGTTTTTACAATAAAAAATAAGTCACTATAACATGATTTTAAGTGGTAACTTGTGCCTAATCCTTCCCTCCTATCTGCTTTCTTCTTTCTCATGCCCATGTGGTGACCGTATTTCTTCCATCATTCTTCCAGACATGACATACTATTTCACAACAAATAAAGACAATGCTGACTAATGACTCATTTTATTTTGAAATATGAAATAGAGACTGAAATATCTTTTGGATATCAATATGAATAACCCGACTTGTCAACTTGATAAAATCTAGAATCACGTTGTCATCTTGGAAATGAAATTCTGTGCAATATGTAGCAGAAGATGGCCTAATCAGCCATCATTGGGAAGAGAGGCCCCTTGGTCTTGTAAACTTTATATGACCCAGCACAGGGGAAGGCCAGGGCCAAGTAGTGGGAGTGGGTGGGTAGGGGAGCAGGGGTGGGGGGTAGGGTATAGGGAACTTTCAGGATAGCATTTGAAATGTAAATAAAGAAAATAATAATAAATAAATTAAAAAAAAGAAATTCTGTGCAAGTTAATGAGATCCAGAATATACAAAGGAGATGGACTTTTGTACATGATTGAGAGAGAGCATTTAATTAATAACATAATGATAATAATGTATAGTTTTATTTGCTTATAGGTGAGTGGGGAGACTGTACGTATGAGGAAATATGTGTGACTCAGGGAAATTTTAGGAGTGGGTTCTGTCAGGTTACAATGGGTTCTGCAGATTGATCTTAGACCATCACAGATTGTAGCAGGTGCTTTTTCTTGCCCAGACATCTTGCACTGTGTAATCATGATTATATGAATAGTTAATTGAAGAGGGAATTCCTGCACACTGTTGTGGACAACGTTCACTGGACTGGAATCCTGTACTATATTAAAGGAAGAAAGTGAACTGTGTACTAGAAGCTATTACTTTCTTCTTCTGAATACAGATAAAACTGATTAAAGTTTCTGCTGCCTTGGCTTCCCAAAAATGACTGTGCCTTGAGTCAGGAATCAAAATTAAATGTTCTTTCCACAATTTGCTTTTGTTTGGTATATTTTGCCACAGCAATGGAAAATAACTAGACAAATGTCACCGAGTAAACATATGAATAAAAGAAGGGCCAGAGACTGGAAACACCTAAATGGAAAAATATTTTAGAAATACTAGGATTAGAACAAGCATTTGCCTAGAACACATACGCAAATAGACAAAATGCTCTGAAAGAAATTAAAATCAATATTTCAATGACATATTATTTAATTCTACATTAATATAGCTACAGTGCTGAACAATAACAAATTTTGTCATATAGGAGTTGAAACCTTGATTTACTCCAGGCTAAAGTGTATGATAATGCCACACTTTGGATAATAGTTAGTAATTGCACAAGATATTTATAACAGTTACAATTGATCTTAGCAACTTAATTCTTAGAATGCACATATGAGAACCAAGAGAATATGTACACAAAACATTTCCCCACTACTGACTCCATGTGAAAACAAACATTACTAATTTATAGGTAACGTTGAGATACTAAAATTCTGAGTGGATAACAATATTACCACTGCTCATACAATGGAACAGTTTCCTTATGTGCTACCTAACTCATAAACATTGACAACCTTTTGGTATATGAGAGGAGCAAAATACCCTTCCCCCAAAAGTTATTACTTTATTTTATTTTACATATTTGAAATGTTAAGAATAACCAGATGTCCTAACCAGATGTCCTTCAAGAGAGGAATGGATATAGAAAATGTGGTACATTTACACAATGGAGTACTACTCAGCTATTAAAAACAATGACTTCATGAAATTCTTAGGTAAATGGATGGAATTAGAAAATATCATCCTGAGTGAGGCAATCCAATCATCACAAAAGAACAGATGTGGTATGCACTCACTGATAAATGGATTATAGCTACAAAGCTCAGAATATCCAAGATACAATTCACAGACCACATGAAGCTCATGAAGAAGGAAGACCAAAGTATGGATGTTTCAGTCCTTCTTAAAATGGGGAATGAACTACTCATCTGAGGAAATACAGAGACAAAGTGCAGAGCAGAGACTGAAGGAAAGGCCATCCAAAAACTGCCACACATGGGGATCCATCCCATATACAGTCTCCAAACTCAGACACTGTTGTGGATGCCAATAAATGCTTACTGACCAGAACCTGATATAGCTGTCTCCTGAGAGGCTGTACCAGAATCTGACAAATGTAGAGGCCGATGCTCTGCTCCCAGGCAACCATTGAACTGAGCACAGTATCCACAATGGAGGAGTTAGAGAAATGACTGAAGGAGCTTTGCAACTCGATAGGAAGAACAACAGTATCAACCAACCAGAACCCTAGAACTTCCAGGGACTAAACCACCAACCAGAGAGTACACATGGTGTGAGCTACGGCTCCAGCCTCATATGTAGCAGAGGATGGCCTTGTTGCACATCAACAGGAAGAGAGGCCCTAGGTTCTGTGAAGGATCGATGTCCCAGTGTAGGGTGGTAGTTAGTGGGTGGGTGGGGAACACACTTATAGAGGCAGGGATGGGATAGGTTGTTGTGGGGGTAGGGGGACATTTGAAATGTAAATGAAGAAAACATTAAAAAAAAAAACAGAATAGACAACATTCAAGAAACAAACTATGGGATGTGAGGAAGTAAGGGAAGGTTAGTTTAAGAAGCTCATGAGTACAGGGTTTCCTTGCAATACACATTTTTTTTTCATTTTCTGAAAATTTCCTTCTCTTTTCTCAACCCTTTCCATTTGATGATTTTCAAGGCAAATTTGGTTTTACATAGTTAACAAAAACGTAAGCAAACATTTTCATATGTTTAAGTGCATTAACTTTGTTTTTATGAAAGATTACAGAAAATAACCTTCAAATTTTCCTACTATTAAGATATCCATGCTTACCATGAGACCATGATGAATACAAATTTACTATGTGTCTATGACACATATTAAAATAGCATCATATGCTTCTAAAATAACGTTCTTGAACTTTTTTTCTCCGGCCTCTACCTATTGGGTGATTGGATTACAGGTCTACATCTTTGCTCCTAGTCTAGTGCCATTTAATTTGCATAAATGTAATTATGATGTATATGTTTTCTAAAATTGCATTTCTTCCTCTAAATTATATTCTAAAGATAATTGTATTTTGATTGTAGTAAGCATTCTTTAAAAAGAGTTGGGCTATTGTCATATTACAATGGCACAGTTTATTTAAAATAGCTACCATAATTGCTGTTTTCATATTCAGGTCATTACTGAGGTAGAATATTTATAACCAATTAGCAATCTGGAAAATTATTGTGTTTTGCCCACTGTTTTTATTCAGGTTAATACCAGATCTTCAAAATAATAAAACATCTGGTTTAAATTAACAGTTTTAATTGGATGTTATGCTGAAAAGTGACAAACACTAGAGTGTTTCAAATATTTGAACATCTGACATCAGGTCAGTAAAATAGGTAGGCTATATCAACACCTGAGTTTTTTAAATAATCTTCTTAAAATTAGTTTCATTTTTCTAGTGATCCTCTCTTACAGTCCTTTATCTCATTTTATGAAAATAATTTTATTTTTAATACAAATTAAAAGTTTATTGAGTCCATTTATATTAATGTTGCAAAGAAAAATTATAATTTTTCTACATAATTATAATAATATTACAATTTCTTTTATTAGCAGATGCTCTTTTATCTATTTATAACTTGAACTAAGGCATTTTGAAGCTGTTTACTCAGTTTTAAATTTCAAAGTTTAACTAGTGATTATAGCTACCAATAAAATTTCTCTAATGATTGATCATTCACCTAAACTCCTCAGATAATATTTGCAAAGATAAAGAATGTACATCCTTATTTGTAATTTTTAACATTTAGATTTCTTTTACCTTGTTCCATCAATATATGTTTCAATATTTCCAGGACATACCAAAAAACTATTCTAAAGATGATAGTAAATCTTATATCAATATTTAGCTGTGTTCAAAATTCAAATATACAGATATTTTAGCAAATAATCATAAAATAAAGGAATAAAAAAATTAGTCGTGAACAAAAATAAAATTCATAGTATCTAAACTTAGTATTGGAACAAATAGACAAGGGATCAGTTATTATTCAATACAGATTTTTTTCTGCCTAAATTAAGTTAATAAAAATAATTACGCGGGCTGGTGAGATGGTTCAGTGTGTAAGAGCACCCGACTGCTCTTCTGAAGGTTCGGAGTTCAAATCCCAGCAACCACATGGTGGCTCATAACCATCAATAACAAGATCTCACTCCCTCTTCTGGAGTGTCTGAAGACAGCTACAGTGTACTTACATATAATAAATAAATCTTTAAAAGAAAAATAATTATGCAAAAAGATGGTTCTACACTCCCTGATAGTAGCATTCAGTTATTGAATAAAAGCCACAGACATTGAGAAGACGAGGACAGTACTCATGTTACTTCATGGATAAAATCTATAGAGACCTGTATTTGATTACAACTTACCTGGCCCAGGTTCCCTAATAAAGTCAGAAGCTGGCTCACTGAAAGGTCTGTTTGGAGCACAGAATCAATGAAAGAGGTTCAGAGAGATCAGGATGATCACTAACAGACATAACTAGCTTGAGAATTGGGTCATCTTTAAAAGACTTCAAGACCTCTGACCTCTGCTCTGAACATTTGTAAAGAATAAAATTGGGGAAAATGTACTTATTCATTTATATGAAAATGGTATACATGATAGTGAAATAATATTGAAGATTCCATTTATTTTTTGCAACTTGAAAGAAATTTAACTAAAATTATATCATTTCCCCTTTCTTCTCTTCCCTTCAATCTCTCTCAAGTTTCCATATTGCTTTCTCCCTTTCAATTGTATGGCTTCATGTTCTTAAAACGTATCTACATTTAATTAAGTTATACTACTTTCCCCTTTCCTTGTTCTCAATTCAGTACTTGCCATATAACCTTTCCTCTAAGTTCTCCCATGCCACCACTCACACCCTCTCAATTTAATAGTATATATCTATACCTATATCTATATCTATATCTATATCTATATCTATATCTATATCTATATCTATCTATATCTTTATCTATATGAAAGGATAAAATAAAAATAATACTGCTGAATCTGTTTAGTGTGCCTTGTGTACAATAGTAGAATTAACTTGGAGGTAGCCAACAACTGTCTAATTGGAATTAAGACACTCTCATACCTGGCACTAGAAACCTAGCACACTACCCCTGGGTAATAATGATATAGATCATAGAAGAAATCTTTACTAGATAAGAATAATTTGTATCTCCATTATAGAGTTTAACTTTATGCTCTCAACCCTAGTCAAAGATGTTTTGCTTTACAGCAATTGATGACCATCACATAAAACCACAATGACTTACAATGCAAAGATCATGGTACTGGGTGATGCCAAACCCCAACAAATACATGTTTAACACATCTCCTTCTCCTAGAGCTCAGGGTACATCTCAGTGAAATGAGGCAAAAAGATTGCATTAACAGCATGATATCTGTGATACCTCAATAATAAGGCTTCCTGTATAAGACCAGACAATGGTAATATCAAAAGATATTTAACATGATAGAGGGAAGTCACTATCATAGGAAAGAACTACAGACAACTGATGACTACAGAGAGACAAAGATTTAACCTCTCTCAAAAAAAGAGGCAAAGTGTTAGGTTCTGAAATCATGTAAATGCAAACATACCTTTCTTTACTCATTTCTTGTTACAAACGGATAATACATATTGTGTTACATTTATTACATATCTACATATATGTACATGCAATATATTAATATACATTAAGTCATATATATTGATATATATTTATATCAATATAGATTCAGATACAGATATAGATATTGACTAACTCATTTATTGCTGCTTGATTTGAGGGCTATGTATATACTGTTGTTAGCCAATTAGAGGCTTATCCCTGGAAAAACTAATTATCCTACCCTCAGCAGTTATTAGTTGCCTCAACTTATCTTTCTAAGAGTTGTGTCTTATGATATTTTCCCCATCTATGTAACATGTCAACTGATGTTATTGTTTATGTCATGTTTATGCAGTCATATTGGTGAGGTGTCATGTATATTGCTCTTTTTCCATTTCTTGAAGACATAATCTCACAGAGCAGACTTTCTGATCTTTTAAATCATTGAAACCTCCCCAGCTCCTCTTCACCAGTGTTCCCTGAGCCTTAGTTCTCTCAGATGCATCATTTGGGACTGGATACACCATGCTCAGTTGTTTTCTTCATTTAGATTTCCATATTTGTCTCCATCATATTCAAAGTGAATAAGATCCCCACACTTATCTGTCGGTATTTAAAATGCTGTTAGGAAGGTAAAGTACTCTAATATCCATGATTTTCTTAGATGTCTATGTTTCTAGTACTACACATGAATTCTCTTCCATTGAATGGCCCTTGAATTCATTTATAGAGCAGTTTGTTCTTGTCAAGACATGAGTGACAGTATTGTACTCTTTGAGTTATTATGCCATACTTAGGGGAATGATTGATTACCTTTCTCCCTTTGAGGCTTGCCTCACACCTTCTGGTGTCATGAAATCTAATCATCAGGAAGGAAAGTTTCAGGTCAGATCTAGCTCAAATCCTCTGAGTTTTATATCCAAGTGAATGATGTCTTCAGCTACAGGAACTTACTGTCAACTTTCAGAGTGAACCTAAGGTAAATAGTAATATCCTATATTGTTTCAAGAGTGCTTAAACTCTCCTGACCAGAATCTAGAGCAGAGATTTCTAATGATTTGCACTGGACTTTTATGAATGGAAAATGGCTTCAAAAGGCACTATGGATACAATGTCTCATATATATATATATATATATATATATATATGTATGTATGTATACATACATACATATATATATGTGTGTGTATTATATATATGAAAATTTTCAGCAATGTCAACCTTAACTCCTGTATCTCTGAAAAGAAATTAGATACAAGCAATTTCCTTCATAATCTTTATTTTCATTTTTCAAAAGTTAAATCTAACCAAAGTTATAAACCAGCTTTAACTTTAAATTATCGTAGAACAATGGACTGTAACTTTGGTGCAAGTGCATGATGTGTTTTGACCTCAAGACTCTCAGATACATCTGAAAGAACTGATAGGTAACAATTTTTAAAAGACAATACAGTAAAAGGATACACTGATAATTAGAATGAAAACATATAAAGAAAAATGTATAAAAGTCATCCTATTCCAGAAATATGTTGGTTGGAATGAGGATTACTGCTAATAGGATCATACTATTGAATGTTTTGTCCCCAATTTGAGGAACTATTTGGAATAGATTAGGAGGTGTTTCTGTGTTGACAGAGGTATGTCAACAGTTGAGACAGGTTTTGATGTTTGAAAAACTTCCATGATTTCAGTTTCCTAGATTGTCTATCAATCTATCTATAAGTCTATCAACCTATCTACATATCTATCTACATTTCTATCTATCTATCTATCTATCTATCTATCTATCTATCTATCTATCTATCTATCTATCTATTTCCTGATTGTTGATTAATACATGAGTGCTAAGATGTTCCTGCTCTCTACCATCATAGATTTTAACTATCTGGAACTGTGAGGCTTCCATAAAACAATAACCATGAGACTGAATCATGTATATGTATGTATATATATAGGTATTTTATATTATTTGTGACTATTGTGAAGGGTATTGTTTCTCTAATTACTTTCTCATCCTGTTTGTCCTTCGTGTAGAGAAAGGCCACTGATTTGTTTGAGTTAATTTTATATCCAGCTNCTGCACTGAAGCTGTTTATCNGGTTTAGGAGTTCTCTGGTGGACTTTNTAGGGTCACTTATGTATACCATCATATCATCTGCAAATAATGATATTTTGACTTCTTCCTTACCAATTTGTATCCCTTTGATCTCCTTTTGTTGTCAGATTGCTCTGGCTAGGACTTGAAGTACTATATTGAATAGGTAGGGAGAGAGTGGGCAGCCTTGTCTAGTCCCTGATTTTAGTGGGATTGCTTTGAGTTTTTCTCCATTTACTTTGATGTTGGCTACAGGTTTGCTGTAGATTGCTTTTATTATGTTTAGGTAGGGGCCTTGAATTCCTAATCTTTCCAGGACTTTTATCATGAAGGGGTGTTGGATTTTGTCAAATGCTTTCTCAGCATCTAACGAGATGATCATGTGGTTTTTGTGTTTGAGTTTGCTTATGTAGTGAATTATGTTGATGGATTTCCTTATATTAAACCATCCCTGCACCTCTGGGATGAAGCCTACTTGGTCATGATGCATGATCATTTTGATGTGTTCTTGCATTTGGTTTGCGAGGATTTTATTGATTATTTTTGCATCGATATTCATAAGGGAAATTGGTCTGAAGTTCTCTTTCTTTTTTGGATTTTTGTGTGGTTTAGGTATCAGAGTAATTGTGGCTTCACAGAATGAACGGGGTAGTGTACCTTCTGTTTCTATTTTGTGGAATAGTTTGAGGAGAGTTGGAATTAGGTCTTCTTTGAAGGTCTGATAGAACTCTGCACTAAACCCATCTGTTCTTTGGCTTTTTTTGGTTGGGAGACTATTGATGACTGCTTTTATTTCTTTAGAGGAAATGGGACTGTTTAGATCGTTAATCTGACCCTGATTTAACTTTGGTACCTGGTGTCTGTCTAGGAATTTGTCCATTTCATTCAGGTTTTCCAGTTTTTGTTGAGTATAGCCTTTTGTAGTAGGATTTGATGATGTTTGGGATTTCTGCAGGATCTCTTGTTATGTCTCCCTTTTTGTTTCTGATTTTGTTAATTAGAATACTGTACCTGTGCCCTTGAGTTAGTCTGGCTAAGGGTTTATCTATCTTGTTGATTTTCTCAATGAACCAGCTCCTGGTTTGGTTGATTCTTTGAATAGTTCTTTTTGTTTCCACTTGGTTGATTTCAGCCCTAAGTTTGATTATTTCCTGCCTTCTACTCCTCTTGGCTGATTTTGCTTCCTTTAGTTCTAGGGCTTCTAGGTGTTCTGTCAGGTTACTAGTATGCTCTCTCTCTCTAGTTTCTTTTTGGAGGCACTCAGGGCTATGAGTTTTCCTCTTGGACTGCCTTCATTGTGTCCCATAAGTTTGGGTTTGTTGTGCCTCCATTTTCATTAAACTATAAAAAGTCTTTAATTTCTTTATTTTATCCTTGACCAAGTTATCATTGANAAGAGTGTTGTTCAGTTTCCACGTGAGTGTTGTCTTTCTATTGTTTATGCTGTTATTGAAGGTCAGCCTTAGTCCGTGGTGATCTGATAGAATGCATGGGATAATTTCAATATTTTCGTATCTGGGGTGGCCTGTTTTGTGACCAATTATATGGTCAATTTTGAAGGAGGTACCATGTGGGGCTGAGAAGAATGTATATCCCTTTGTTTTAGGATAAAATGTTCTGTAGATATCTATTAAATCCATTTGTTTCATAACTTCTGTTAGTGTCCATGTGTCTCTGTTTAGTTTCTGTTTCCAGGATCTGTCCATTGGTGAGAGTGGGGTGTTGAAATCTCCCACTATTATTGTGTGAGGTGCAATGTGGCTGCTCTTGTATTTGAAGCATAAATATTCAGAATTGAGAGTTCGTCTTGGTAGATTTTACCTTTGATGAGTATGAAGTGCCCTTCCTTGTCTTTTTTGATAACTTTGGGTTCGAAGTCAATTTTATTTGATATTAGAATGGCTACTCCAGCTTATTTCTTTGGACCATTTCCTTGGAAATTTGTTTTCCAGACTTTCACTTTGAGGTAGTGTCTATCTTTTTCCCTGACGTAGGTTTCCTGTAAGCTGCAAAATGTTGGGAAGTCAGGGCATCAAGTGAGGGAAGGTGGTTGCTGTCCCACAGTCAAAACTCTGACCCATATTTGTTCCTGTCTGAAAGAACTTCAGGGATGGAAATGGAGAGGAACCTGAGGAAAAGTAGGTCCAGCAACAGGCCCAAAATAGCATCAAACTCAAGGGGATGTCCCAAGGCCTGACACTGTTACTAAAGTTATTGAGTGCTAACAATAACGGACCTATCATGACTGCCCTCCAGAAGATCCAACAAGCAGCTGAAAGAGTCAAATGCAGATATTTGCACCCAACCAATGGACAGAAGCTGCTGACACTTGTGGTTGAATTAGGAAAAGTCTAGAAGAAGATGAGGGGGAGGGCAACCCTGTAGGAGGACAAGCAATCTCAATTCACCTGGAACACCAACCAGGCAGCATATACTATGATATGAGGCCTCTAACACATATACAGCAGATAACTGCCTGTTTTGAATTCATTCAGAGATAATGCACCTAACCCTCAAGAGACTCAAGTTCCCAGGGAGTTTAGAGGTCAGATGGGGTCTGGAGTGGGGACATCCTCATGGAGACAGGGGAGTGGGGAGGAGGTATGAGATTTGGTACAGTGGGAGGGTGGACTAGGAAGGGGGGAAATTCTGGAGTGTAAACAAAGAAATAAATGACAAAAAATAAAAATAAAAAAAAAAAACCTAGCAGAAAAATAACAAAACAAGACAAACAAAAGACTATAAGATTCATATTATCATATCAGAATGATTCAAAAATCATGCCTCTAATGCAACAGATCCTGAAACTGAGAAATAAATCCATATATTTTGGCTAAATTATCACTTTCAAAGTTCTAAAATGCAGGAGAGATATTGAACTTTTGTTTCAATTGTTATACCATGGATGAGAAGTTTCTGCATAACACCAGAAACTGAAAATCTGCTTGAAGAAAGTACACATGAAAATCTTGTAGTCTGATGGTAGTCTCCTGAGTCTGCTTAGACATGGCTCCTAAACTAAAACCGACAAATGGAACTGAATCCATGTAAAAGTTCATGCACCTCCAAGCAAATGATAAAAAGGCAAAATCAATGCTGAAATTAAAGGTAAAAATTTCTGAACCAGAGTAAATTCCACTCAATTTCTAAAACTTGAGTTTTATTTTATCAGTTCGTGACATTTTAAAATCATGGTCTGTATTTTCATTATATCTTACTGAGAAATTTGGACAGAGTACTCAAATGCTGTTTTGATCTAATTAATCTTTCCTTAATTCTATAAATCCTTCAGTGTGCAGAGGAGGACATGCTATGATTGGCACAAGTGCAACAAAGAACTTATGTCATTACATCCCATGGAGTTTTTCCAATGCTGAAAAATATAAATTGACTTACATCATCACATGAATATCTGCAGATGGGGCTGGAAATATGTGGGCTACCATCTGACTCCTTGCTAAGATATGACTTCCTATTTCCTGTTTGTGAATCTTAACACCAAAGAGAAGTGCCAATTCTTCAAAACCACAACTGATAATGGCATAATTTAAACTTACGGTGTTACCTAGGTAAAGTTCCAAAAGCATTGAACAATGTTCTGGTTTTGATAACTATAATTAAAGACAAGATATTGGAGATCACAGACTATGCTCAGTCTTTGTTTATCTGGTGTTTTAATGATATTCCACTTCAATGTACACATATGCTATTTTATAATCACAGATTTGCTTTAAGAATTATAATAAAAATAAAAGTTCATGTTTTCTTAAGTCAAGGTTTTATTAATGCCCTATTTTTCAAATACTTGCTTATAAATCATTTAACTCTGACCCACAATATCATAATTTCAAGCTTATCTATTAAGCAATTTGTTAAAAGGTACTAAATTTAACATTGAACATATTGTATTATACTATAAGGTTCTAATATGATTTAATTCGTGATTCTAAAGTATCTCAAACTATCAATATTTATGATTTTCTGAGCAATTTTTCCCTTCATATTTTTGAAGTGCCACCTCTATGTCATTAAATACAACCTTTAAATATGAGTGATTTGTGAGGGCAAGGACAATGTAGAAATCTTGCTGTTTGGGAAAGTCATTTGGAGATCTTCACACACGGAGTTTGTTGGATGAATCTGTCATAATGTGTTAAAATATTGACTGTGGTACCACCCACGGTACTGACAATAGATGTGTCCATAACTGAGGGTGTAAGAAGATTGCTTTTGCTCACTATTGCTTCTTCTTTCTTCGTAGCTCAGCTACTTGCCCTCTATGTTTCCAGTTCTCCATCTACAACATACAGAGAAAAGAGTACAACTTAAGGTCTATGATGATATTGACCATAAATAAATTAACTACACTGCTGAGCAGGCTGCCTAGTACATGGTACTTAAAAAATTCTATTTAAGGAGGAGAGGAATCTATGAAAGAACAAATCACAGGTTAATCATATATCTTTGGTAAGTGGCTCCTTAAACTGCTACTGTTAAATTAACATCATCCCATTCATCAGTCTTGCACTGTGGACTACTACCATAGAACTGTAAGGCTGGAGAGATGGCTCAGTTTGACACCCAGGAATGACAGCTAAGTTCAATTATCAGCTCCAATGTGTATAAAATCACAGACATGTGTTTGTAATTCCAGCACTGGAGAAGCACGGGAGGATCTCTAGGGCTTGAGGACCTGCCAAATTGGAAAGCACCAGAACAAAGAGAAACTATATTTAAAACAAGCTGAAAGGTTCTTCATAAAAGACACTTTAGGTTATTTGTGACCTCTAGAAACACAAGTGTATATGTCAACACATACCTACACATATTAACCCCCCTCAAACATGCAGATATTCACGAAGGAGAAATGAGATAAACCTGAGGCAGTGTAAACACAGACTATTTATCAGCTATGAAAATGATCAGAAAATTACTTTGAGCAGAGAACATATGAAGTTTGCACTCAATATTGTATATATTGGCTCCCATCCTTCTAAGACAACAAATTGTGTGTCCCATATGCATACGAATGTGATCATACCTTAAAGATGTTTTTCTAACATACTGTTACAAAGCATGGGTAGATGATTATGAAATAGATTATCATTACATTTTATGTATAAGGATAAGTTAAAATGGAGAAGGGCTATTGGAATAAGTAGTATTAGAGTTAGCACACTCAATGAGTAGGTAAGAAAGTAGAAAAACAAGAGTGTGAGATATGTCTTCCCAGATCAAATCAGATTAAAAAATACAGAGAAAGGAAAAAAGATAGAGCACCCACTCATATATATCAACTGTAGTGAATATGGTCCTAACATGCATTTAGCATGGGGTTTTGTGGCCTTGGGGAAAATGTCAAATAGTCTTGGCATACTGGTACCATTAGAGAACTCTTTTGAGGGAAAAAATAAACAAGCAAACAAAATCTATTTAATATATCAATGATAAAGCACTGTTTTAGCCTTTTGCAATGAAAGGTTGTCAGAGTTTAGACATGTCACATGCAGAAGCATCAAAATACATAGCATTTGCCTTCACCCTTAAGCTTCTCGGCAGGGATTGTAGCTGTTTTCTATTGTGTGGCTTAGTGCCAAAAATAAATTTATTAGTCAAGTGAAGTTAACACATTTTCATTTTTAACTAAGGGCAATTTACTTCCTGCTGGTCATTTACAGTTTCTTTTCTTAATGACTGACTTAGTAAAAGTGAAGGATCGTCAGAGGCTGCTGCTCAGCAGGTCATTAACAAGTCGTAAATGAGAGGGACATTTAGACTATCACTTCAATCATCCTAGTGTTTTTGTGTGTGTTTAAAAACCACACTCAAGTAGATCATTGTATTCACATAATAAGTTTATGTTCCAGATACTCTTGCTCAGTGGTGATTTTGTGAGGTTCAGCGATGGAATTGTGTGTTACAATATTTGTTTTCTCATTTCATTGCAGATTACTTCATTTCATTAAACAAAACACAACCCCAGCATCTGTTTGAATGTGGACAGACAATTCAGTTTATGACTGTTACACACATTGTAGCAATGAGTCACTCTTGGGGGTTATACATGGGCTGCTCTTGCTCCTCTATCTATGAACACTAATTTTGTTTCACAAAACTTGTAAGCTTCAAGCACAGTAGAAATGGGATACATTTTTCCTTCAGAGTTGTACTTATTATGAGCCTGCCATGTTAAACCATACTTCCTATTCCCCATATAATCATCATTTTTTCATCTATTCTTGTGATTGCTGTAGAGGAATTTCAATGAAATATTAAACTTTGAAGAGTATAAATATATTTTCACATTTATTGACCACAGCAGACAATGAACAAAAAGGCCCTCTTGCCATGTGTGTGTACGTGTGCATGTGTGTGTGTGTGTGAACACTATTAGCTTTTCTCCTTCACATACAGAATTACATGCAGACTCTATAAACATATGAGAAGCTTAATAGGGAATTTATTTTTCTGAATTCAAACTCATACATTTTTAGTATTCTTACATTAATTACGCCTACTTGTTCATCAATTCCTTCCATTTAACCCTCACCAATGAATATGAACTGCCCTCTATTGAATAGGTATAATTTTCCTATAATTAGTTTTATATAATTATTGGCCAGGGGACTTGGCATTCTAATTTGTAATTGTTAATGAATCAAGTAGTAGTAGTAATATTTCTTCTTTAGATAGAGTGGATGTAAGTATACCTGTGTTGTAAGTACACTTCTTCTTTATTTCATATTATTTTCATTTTGTCGGAATATTCTTAAATAGAAAATAAATTCTTAGGTCAAGTATGGTCCACATCAAATATGGTTTAAGTCATCTGCTAACTTCTATGGTGTTTTCAATCCAATTTATTTTACCATAAGAAACCAGTCTGTTTCACTTCTTGGCCTTTTGGCTGAGATCAAGAGAAGAAACCAGTCTATGACTAATAATAATAATAATAATAATAATAATTCCTTGAACCAGATGATGGAAAATTTATTTTATATGAGCATTTATCCCTTTGGTCACACAATTGTATCAGATAGTCTTTCTGCAGGCTTTTAGATTCATTGTTTAGTTATGATCTTTATTGTTTATGAAGCTATCCATACTGTGTATTCACATTTCCACCATTTCTTCCATAGTCAGCTCTCTGTAGGTCTTCTTCACTCTCCACTCACCATTCACTCCAGCTGAACAGCCTCCATTTCCATGGTGGAAACCGTTATGTTTTCTTTTCATGATTTTAATGTTTTATATTTATGTATATGATACTAGCTAGCTCACTGAAATTGCCTCGGTATCCATGAGTTAAAAAAGAAATCACTCAGTTGTCTTCTCTGAGCTGTTTTCTCACTTGTACACACCTTCACACTGATGTTCTCAGTAGTGTTGGGATGAGATATGAGTCAGTATCCCTAGACAAGTTTCCCTGCACAGCCCTAAGACTACATTCATTCACTCAGTCTGTTGAATTTCACCTATAGTTTGGAAGTAACACTTTCAATTTTGATATTTTTGGTATTTTTCTCCCATTTATTCATCATATATTTCATTTGCTACATTTTTAATAGTCCTTGATACTTTTCAAGTGTCTTCCTTAAGACACATTCAGATTATATATCTTTATTAAGGCTTAGTATATTTTCATATTAGCATAAATTAATTAGAAAATAAGTGCTTCCTTTGGCTTTTGTCTGAACTAGTAAGTATGATTTAATCATAATTATTCCCCTTCACTATGTCTTTTTGCTTTCACTTCCATATCTTTCTTTCTTAATTGCTGCAGTATGTGTCTTAGTGTATCTTAGAATCTATATACTGGAGAGAGCATGCAGTGATTTTTCTCTCTTAGTCTGCTTCCACATGATGATCATTAGTTTCTTTATAATTTTCACCACCTGTAACATCCATCTTCCTACTTAGATGCATTTCTAGGAATTCTATTTATTCTGAAGCTTTTGTGGATGGAAGACTTCTTGATTTCTTTTTGTACTATGAGTACATAGAAACGATGTTTCTGTTTGAATGTTGAACTTATATTCTGCAGCTGCGGTGAATATCAATTAAAAACTATTTTAAATATTTTTATGGTCTTTTAAGTACAAGATCATGTCATTTGAAAACAGGAGGGATTTGGCTATTGCCCTTCCTGTTTGTATCTTCAGTATTTCTTTTTTTTTTTTCTTTTATTGCAATGGTTAACATTTTAAATAATTTACTTATTAAAGTTGTGACTATGACCATCCTTGATTTGATTCAAATTATGATTTAACCTAAACTAAAAATTATGTACTTTGAGTGTCTGATAGCACAAAATAATTAGAATTTGTAAGTTCTTTCTACAAATGTTATTATGCCGCAACTAAGCAAATGCAGTTGTTTTAATATATATTCATCTATATAGTTGATATATATGTATGTATATATGAATATATGAAGTTACACATTTTTGAATGATTTTACTATTTTATTATTACATATTTCTCGGCTTTGCATATGAACATTCATGTTTTTCTTCTAAATATATCCTTAAATTTGAGATTACATATTTAGTTTCTCTCAGTAATATTTTTTTTTATTCCTAACAAAATGTCTTTACATTCCTTTGTTCTCAAAGTCTTCATTTTTTTTGGTTTGGTTTCTTTTTTGTTGTTGTTAATATTTCTAGTGATTAGTAATTCATGTGTTTGCCTTTTTTTGTTTTAAATCATCTTTCTTTTTGCTTTTTATCCTAAATTACTGATTTTACTATGATATGCCTCATACTGATTTCAGTATACTTTTTAGCTATGTTGAATTTCAGAAGCATGAAACATGATGCTATTCCCTAGAGCATCCAGAGGAAGATTTGTTTGGGGGAACTTTGTTAAGAATTAGAGAGTTGTTATTTTGTGTGATATTTCTGTGTCTCTTATTCTCTTACATCGGTACACATCTGATAGAGACATTCTGATTCATCATAAACACATTTACTGAATCCTTTCACTGTCACTTCCAAGTGTTTCTTTCCTTCTCAATATTTAAATTTAATTTATCCATTGTTATGAGTAATTATTTAACCATGTAATTACTTCTTTACTTATCTGTGTTGATTTTGATGTTAAATCTTTATAACATATTTCAAATAGTTGCCATATCTTTCAACTATAGAAATTCAACTTCAATATATTGAGAATATTTCTAATTTTTGCCATATTTTTACCTTTTATTACATTTTTATTTTTATACTTTGTCTATGCATGTGTGTGTGTGTGTGTGTGTGTGTGTGTGTGTGTGTGTGTGATGTACATGTGTGTGACATAGCATGCATATGGAAGTCAGAGAAAAATATTCAGGAATCTTTTGGGTTATGTGTGTCCCATGCTTGGGCCACTCAGGGAGATGGGAAGCAGGAAGTTTTGACAGCTTTCTCCACATAGGTGCCAGGTAGGTGTCAGGCTATGCTAAGCTGCTGGACACCACTCTGGGGGTGAGGGAACACAGTCAGCCTGAGCTGGATTGGGCGTCCCCAGGCCTGCTTGGAAGTCTGGACCATCTGGTTCTCAGGCTCTTGGAAACCCAGGCAACACCAGATGCTGCAGAAGGGCTGAGAGTCAAGTACCCCCCATCCCAAGCTGGATCTAGCCTGGGCGAAGAGGAAAAGGAGGGAGAGCTCCTACTGCGTTCTGCAGAGAGGAGAATCCTTGGCTTGGTGGAGGCCATGGCTGGGAGCTCTAGGAAGTCTTCTGTGGGAGAGTAGATGTGGCTCTTTAGGTGAAGGCCAGTTCCATTGCTCCTCCAGACAGATCCTGATAAAAAGAGACAGTCCACGGTTTTATGGCATCTATTGTCATGGCAGACAATTGTGATGAGTAAAACCATACCCCACTTTCTCAGCATAGGCCTGAGGTAAAATACCTTTTGTAGAGAGGAATGTCTGTGAAGGACAGCTTAATTTGCTAATCCCTGAAGACTTGAGGTAGAGGTGTCCAGGCTTTCACTGCCTGAGCTGGTGAGGGAGCCATCTTTGCTCTGGGTAGCCCAGGCTCCAGTCCGACCAGGTGAGAGTTCGGACTACAGAAGCAACACAACTTCTGGGACAGACCCCGTTTTCCGGGCACCTTCCCCGCCAGAGGAGAGGTGTCCACTCGGGAAGGCTCTCACTGCCTGAGCTAGTGAGGGAGCCATCTCTGCTCCTGGTCACTCAGGGACAAGTCTGCACTGATGAGAGTGCATACTGCAGAAGCTACAAAGCATCTGGGACAGGCAGAAGCAACACAGCTTCTAGGACAGACCGTTTTGGGGCTCCAGACACCCAGGCACCTTCCCTGCAAGAGGGGAGGTAGCCACCTGGGAGGGCTCTGTTCACCAGAGCAGGTGAGAGAGCCATAATGTGTCCAGGGTCCCTCAGAGACTAGTCTTTGCAGGTGAGTGTGCAAATTGCAAAGGTGATACATCTGAGACAGGCCCCATTTTGGACTACATCATCAGCCAGGAGGCAAGTCTGAACGCCAGACCTCTGTGCACCTTCCCTGTAAGAGGAGAGCTTGCCTGCAGAGAGTACTCTGACCACTGAGACTCAGGAGAGAGCTGGACTCCCAGGACTGCTGACAGAGGCTATTGAATCACAGGAGGAACAAGCTCCAACCAGAGACAACTATAACAACTAACGTCAGAGATTACCAAATGGTGAAAGGTAAACATAAGAATTTTACTAACAGAAACCAAGACCGCTCACCATCATCAGAACCCAGCACTCCAACTTCAGTCAGTCCTGGATACCCCAACATACCCGAAAAGCAAGGCTCAGATTTAAAGACATATCTCATGATGGTATGTCCCGCGCCAACCGTCTCGCCAGCAAGAACGACGCGGCACACAAACAGGATCCTTCTGTAGCAAAGCTTTTATACTCTTGAGAGGGAGAGCACAA
>NC_034596.1:41064500-41066292 GCF_900095145.1 Mus pahari
AGTCATTAGATATGCACTCACTGATAAGTGGATATTATTCCAGAAAGTTAGAATACCCAAAGTACTATTTGCAAAACACAAGAAAACCAAAAAGAAGGAAGACCAACGTGTGGATACTTCATTCCTCCTTAGAATAGGGTACAAAATACCCATGAAAGAAATAGGAAAGAATGGACTATCCAGAGATTACCCCACCCAGAGTTCCATCCCATCATCAGTCACCAAACACAGACACTATTGCACATGCCAGCAAGATTTTGCTGGAGGGACCCTGATATAGTGGTCTCTTGTGAGGCTATGCCAGTGCCTGACAAACACAGAAGTGATGCTCACAGTCAGTTATTGGATGAAACACAGGAACACAATGGAGGAGCTAGAGAAAGTACCCAAGGAGTTGTAGGGGGCTGCATCCCTGTAGGTGTAACAAGAATAGGAACTAACCAGTACCCCCAGAGCTCGTGTCTCTAGCTGTATATGTAGCAGAAGATGGCCTAATTGGCCATCATTGGGTAGAGAGACCCCTTGGTCTTGCAAACTATATATGTACATGGAAATGCCAGGGCCAAGAAGTGGGAGTTGGTGGATAGGTGAGCAGGAGCATGGGGAGGGTATAGGGAAATTTCGGATAGCATTTGAAATGTAAATAAAGAAAATATCTAATAAAATAAAAATTAAAATAAAAAAAGACTTCGGGTAGGTCATTAAATTGGAGATCTGTCTTGAGGCTATGTCTCAAGGGGCTTAGGGTGTTGCCTTTACATGACTGATGGTTACAAAACCATGGAGAACTGTGACCTTCTGTCAGGAGCCAAAGGCCCAGGAGCATCGCAAAATGCTTACCATTCCTTGCAGGTTATCCCCTGCTCGGTACCCTTGGTTTTAAACCTGTGCTCAACCAAGGACCAGGCTGCCTATCAAGGTCCTATGGGAATCATCTCTCTTCTTCCACTGTGAAGGTTTCATGAATCAAACCTAGGTTACTAGGCTGGCACTCACTGACAATTTTTTAATTCCTTTTTTTTTTTAAATCTCTAAACATAATAAATCTATTTTGCTTATTCTTTAATATCAGTATCTTGGGTTCCTTTAAATACATGCTCTATTCTCTGTAATTTTCCTTACGGGTGTTTTTATACTTCCTGTTCATTATATACAGCTCATGGTCACACCTGTGGTTCGATGGTACTTCCTTTTTGCACAAGTCTGGGAAAGCTTCACTATATTTACTTTCTCTTCTACTTCCCTCTGTATGTTGAGAATTTTGCATTTAGAGAAGTGATTTTTTTTAAGAACAGAAGCAATAAACTAATGCTAATCAAATGTGTTGTGTTCAAAGTTTAGAAATTATTTAAAAAATAAGTCTCAAGTTTCTGCCCAGAGAATATCTGAAATGGGATCCATGAAAATGTAGGGGCCAAGCATGGAAACACTTCTACCTACTCTTTGCTTCTTTCTCCCTAACATTTGAGTTATGAAATAGCTACAAGAATTCTTTATGTTGTTGTAGACTTTCTTACTACAGCAATGTTGAGACTGTTTCTTGCATTTGCCCTAATATAATCTGTCTGTTCTTTGGAGATCTTCATTGACTCATATCTTCAGTTTTAGTTATATTTTCCTGGGAACCTACACATAGACAGTGCTCTCTCTGTTGACAATTTCAATATAGATATTAGTATTTCCACACATAAACATGATAAGTGGATATTAGCCCAGAAACTTAGAATACCCAAGATACATTATGCAAAACACAAGAAAACCAAGAAGGATGACCATCATGTGGATACTTCAT
>NC_034596.1:41067710-41101794 GCF_900095145.1 Mus pahari
CCTGCCTCTGCCTCCCGAGTGCTGGGATTAAAGGCCTGCGCCACGGCATTTTCTTAAATAGTGATTGGTGGGGGAGAGCCAAGTCCATTATTAGTCATGCCACTCCTGGATTTATGGATCAGGGTTTTATATGAAAGTAGACTAGGAGGCAGGATTCGGTGAGTTGGGGAGCAGGGGGACTGGGGTGGGATAGGGGATTTTCAGAGAGGAAACTAGGAAAGAGGAAAACATTTGAAATGTAAATAAAGAGAATATCTAATTAAAAAAATAAAATAAATGTAGGCTGTGCAGGCTGTGGGGATCAGTACATGTCCAGGGGCTACTTACTGGGTCTTGTCATCTGATCATGCACTCACTTTCTCTTACCCCACCCAAGTCTTTACTTTAGTTTTTTAAGAGTACAGAATTGATTCATTTGGACAACCTAACCCATCCACTGGTCCTCTTTCCCTTCACATCTCCTCTCACTGTTTTTAGGGTGCTAAGAGACAAGGCAGCTCAATAACTAAGCCAAACACCAACAACTCATTTATGATTTTTAACTGTAAAATCTACCTTTTAAAATGTTGACATCTATTTCCCAAGGAAATACAATTGTAAGCTACAGTTTTATAAAATTTAAAAGAACACAACCAATTTCTGCTTTTAATAAGTCAGAAACTTCCTAGAGAATTACCCCTAGATATTAATAGGAGTAACTTATCTTTGCCAAACATATAGATAGATAGATAGATAGATAGATAGATAGATAGATAGATAGAGAGAGAGAGAGAGAGAGATAGATAGATAGATAGATAGATAGATATATTCTTAATTTGTAATTTTAAAATTTTAAATATACTTGGATTTGTTGTACTTAAAACTAAAAGTCATTCACATTTTCATTTATGTAAGCAGTCACTCACTGTAACAAGCATATACAATCTCTACAAAAATTTAAGAAAATGAAGAAAACTTTCTATTTCTGGGCAGGCATGAATATACTTGTTTAGAGAGAAAATCTGCAACTTTTCTATAACATATCTGTTTATATATAAAATAATTTAAGTTAAATATACTATTTTTCTCATATTAATATCTATATTTGAAATATTTGGAAATAATAAGCTAAATTAATAAAAAATAAAATCCAGACATTCAACTTATGAAAGTGGTTAAGTAAATACTGCATATAAAACACTTTATTGAAAGCCTGACATAAGAACATATGAAGGTTTCCAGTGGGGATATTATTCTCACACAAAGTTGTCACGTGAGAATCATTTTGCATTTCACTTTAAATTCATAATGATATGAAGCCAGCTTTATATTAATCAATGTTTTGCTTCTGTACAGATGTGCTATTACTTAATCAAGTATTAATGTGAATACATTTTAGTCCTTCTTAGAAGGGGGAAGAAAATACTCATGGGAGGAAATACGGAGACAAAGTTTAGAGCAGAGACTGAAGGAAAGGCCATCCAGAGACTGCCCCACCTGAAGATCCATCCCATATACAGTTACCAAACCCAGACACTATTGTGGATGTCAGGAAGTACTTGCTGACAGGAGCCTGATATAGCTGTCTTCTGAGAGACTCTGCCAGAGCCTGACAAAAACAGGCGGATGCTCACAACCAACAATCACATTGATTAAAGGGTCCCCAATGGAGGAGTTAGAGAAAGGACTGAAGGAGCTGAAGGGGTTTGCAATCCCATAGTAAGAACAACAATATCAAGCAACCAGACCACCCAGATCTCCCAGACACTAAACCAACAACCGAAGAGTACACATGGAGGGATTGATGGCTCTAGCCGCTTATGTAGCAGAGGATGTCCCTGTTGAGCATAAATGGGAGGAGAGGCCCTTGGTGCTCTGAAGCTTTCCATACTCCAGTGTAGGGGAATGCCAGGGCTGGGAGGCATAGTTGGTGGGTGGATGGGGGAACAGCCTCATAGAAGCAGGGGAAGGTGGTATGGAATAGAGGGTTTCCAGGAGGAAAACTGAGAAAGCAGATAACAATTGAAATGTAAATAAAATAAATATCCAATTAAAAAAATAAAATTAAAAAATATTGTATCAGAGTCTGAATAATTCACTGCTTTTAAATATTGTTTGTAAATCCAGGGGATATTTGGCTTCAAGTACAATGTGTTCTAAGAGTTCAAGCAGTGACATATCTTTGAATCTCTTCACCACATGGTGGAAGTCACAGGACTCCCGACAACTGAAGAATTTGTTTTATGACAAGCAAAACCAATCCTAAGACATTCTTTTCTCCCGTTCTTCCAAAAGAAAACTGACGGTTGGCTGTGGGTTTCCTGTAAGCAGTTGATGGTGGGTAGATTTGACGTTTTGATTGACACGTATACCTAGCTGCATGCAACAGAAGAAAAAAACAGTTCACAAGAGGAATAATACTAACACCTAAGCAGATGCTACTGATATTCAATGGTCTATGATATGACAACTCATGTTTCCTTTTATAATATGCCTTAGTTAACAATATTACTACATTCAAAAAATAAGAAATTTTTCTGAATTTCACTTTCATCATCCAATTATAACTACTTTCAATGAGAATCCTCGTGGAAGTCAGCATCATTCTCTGCCTTGTGTCATACAACATCATTACTTACTTAACAAAGACAAATTTATTGAAGAAAAATTAACCGATCTCTTAGGAAGTACAGTAAATTTCAAATTCACCCCTTTTCTAAGGTAATCTGAAATCCAAAAAAAAAAAAAAACCATACTGCTTAAAATATCCAAATAGCTTACTATTAATATAGTCATCAGTAACAAAAATATGCTAAATCTCTATAGTGACAGAAATCATCCCTTTGGAAAGTTTTTGTTCTTGTCTGGTATATACCTTTTGCTATGTTCCCTTCTTGTGTCAAAATAATGAAAAATTAAAACATATATATCATTAAAACCTCTTTAAATAGAAAATAAAGAAATAAATTTAAAGCACATCGAACTTTTTTATAGTGCAGTCATGAATCAAGTCTTTCTGTTGTTGGTAATTAAAATGTGAAACAGATGGGGCACACATACTTCTGCAAAAAATATAATCTCTTTTAAATTAACATGTCGTCAATTGATTTTTGACAAAACATTCCAGTGATCACAAGTATGTTCACTTTTTCTTTTTACTTTATTTTTTAATTTATTACTTTGTTACATACAGGTTTTATACACACACACACACACACACACACACACACACACACAGACATACATCTTACAATTTTGTGTTTTTATGGAATGCCTGAATATGTGACTAAGTGAGGCTACCTATAAACATCAAGTTCTAAAATTTTCTTCATTTATATACTGATTGAAAGGATTCCAGGATCTATTTTAGAAGTTTCTATTTTTAAAAATTACAATAGAATTATTTGTAATCAATTTTATACCCAAAAGAGGGAATTTCATTCCTTATTTGCTTGGTTTATAGAAATTATGAGCAATGGAGCATCACTTAGGAAAAGGTCCTGCCAGATCTCCTATTTTCCAACAAAAATTGCTATTCTCAGTGTAATTGAAGAAACATTGTATTAACAATTAACATAATATTTTAATCAAATTCTATATCCTGAAACACTGAAATGTCTTCAGAAGAGAAGAATATAGATAATATCTTTATCATTAAGAATAAGAATGGGTAGGGTTGCCTCTGTTCTCTCAACTGTAAGAGTATAAAGAAAATTATATAAGCTTATGAAGCAGAATAAAGTGAAAAGCACTCAATATGGCATAGTTTACCTAGGTAGGTCTTAAATTCTAAGCTAAAGAAAATAATGAAAGATAGCATGGAGAAAATGAAACAATATAAATAATTCTATTAACACAGATTTTAAATTAGGAATGAAATATAAAAACAGGCCTCATTTTAAACCTTATATCTTTTTTATTAACTTAAATGGCATAAATAATAACAGGAAACAGGCTTTTACATTATTAAAATTTCTTTTTAAAAGTATATATTGTTAATGAAATCAGAATTTTGTTAATAAAGACCTTAAATTTAAATCAAGTGAGGAGAGAGCCAAATAATAAATATGGTAACCATTGTCAATGATTACATTTCTTTGTTAACTCACTTGTTTGTACTCTCTGAGTGAATTAAGAATATAGTCTGAATTCATGGCTTTGCCAGAGTTACAAACCTAACCCCATGTAAACAAAATGTATACACACACACACATACACACACACACAAACACACACACACATACACACACACATATACATATATATATATATATATATGAGTGCCTATGTAAATATTTATATATTTTTATATATAAATTTTAGTCAATTTCAGAATGTTTATAAAGTATAAATTTATATTTGAAACTTTAAAAATGAAAACTTTTCAAGTAGCTATAATATTACTTAGAATCATATAAAGTCTTACTATTATTGCTATTGTTTCCAGGGAAATATTCTGGAATCCATACATTGGCAACAATAATAGTATACCCATAACGATTAATGAAAACATTAAAAGATATTTGCACAACGTTTCATTTATAAAAAAATGAATTGTTGGCAGCATGATTTTATCTCTCCTCTTGAAAAACTATTCAAATATAATCAATAAACACTGAAAATGCTGTTCTCTAAAAGAAGGGACTTACATATATTTATATTTAATCTTTTTTTACTGTAAAGATTTTATCTCCCTCCAGGTCCACCCTCTAATTGTTCCACATCCCATACCTCCTCCAACCATCTCCACGAAGATGTCCCTACCTCCACACCCCCCACTCCCCGGGGCCTCCAAACTATTGAGGGTTAGGGGCATATTCTCTCCCTGAGTTCAAACCCAGCAGTTCTCTGATGTATATGTTTTGGGGGCCTCATATCAACTGGTGTATGCTGCCTACTGTCTCAATAGATATAAGGCCCATTCCATGAGATGAATCCTGTGCCTGATACTGCTAAAGTAGCCAAGTTTGAAAAACTATGGACCTGGAGAAAAACAAATACTAGTATTCCACTAAAAGTATATAGTAATTCCATAACTTCTAATAGCAGGTTTCTATTCATGTGTAGCAATGTTTGCTTAGCTATCATCAGATAAGCTTCTTCTTACAGTAGATGGAAACTTAAATGGAGACATAAAACTGGACAATGTGTTCTTATTACAAGTTGGAACATCTTCTGGGTATATGCCCATGACAGATATTGCTGGATCTTCCAGTAGTACTATGTCCACTTTTCTGAAGAACTGCCAAACTGATTTCAAGAATGGTAGTACCAGCTTGCAATCCTACCAGCAATGGAGGAGTGTTCCCCTTTCTGCACATCCTTGCCAGCATCGGCTGTCACCTGAATTTTTGATCTTAGCCATTCTGACTGGTGTGAGGTGGAATCTCAGGGTTGTTTTGATTTGCCTTTCCCTGATGATATTGAACATTTTTTAGGTGCTTCTCAGCCATTCAGTATTCCTCAGTTGAGAATTCTTTGTTTAGCTTTGTACCCCATTTTTAAATAAAGTTATTTGATTTTCTGGAGTCCAGCTTCTTGAGTTCTTTGTATATCTTGGATATTAGTCCCCTATCTGATTTAGAATTGGTAAAGATCTTTTCCCAATCTATTGGTGGCCTTTTTGTCTTATTGACAGTGTCTTTTGCCCTACAGAAGCTTTGCAATTTCATGAGGTCCCATTTGTTGATTCTCCATCTTACAGCACAAGCCCTTGTTGTTCTGTTCAGGGACACATGCTCCACTATGTTCATAGCAGCCTTATTTATAATAGCCAGAAGCTGGAAAGAACCCAGATGTCCTTCAACAGAGGAATGGTTACAGAAAATGTGGTACATTTACACAATGAAGTACTACTCAGCTATAAAAATGAATGAATTTATGAAATTCTTAGGCAAATAGATGGATTTGAAGGATATCATCCTGAGTGAGATAACCCAACCACAAAAGAACACACATGATGTTCACTCACTGATAAGTAGATATTAGCCCAGAAACAGAATATCCAAAATATAACTTGCAAAACACATGAATCTCAATAAGAAGGAAGACCAAAATGTGGGTACTTCATTCCTCCTTAGAATGGGGAACAAAATACCCAAGGAAGGAGTTACAGAGACAAAGTTCAGAGCAGAGTCTGAAGGTACGACCATCCAGAGACTACCCCACTTGTCAATCCATCCCATAAACAACCACCAAACCTAGACACTAGGCAGTTGCCATCAAAAGACTGCTGACAGGAACCTGATATAGCTGTCTCCTGTGAGGATCTGCCAGTGCCTGGCAAATACAGAAGTGGATGCTCACAGTCATCTATTGGACAGAGAACAAGGTCCCCATTGAAGAAGCCAGAGAAATACCCAGGGAGCTGAAGGGGACTGAAGCCCCATAGGAGGAACATCAATATTAACTAACCAGTACCCCCAGAGCTCCTTGGAAGTATACCACCAATCAAAGAAAACACATGGTGGAACTTGTGGCTATAGCTGTATATGTAGCAGAGGATGGCCTAGTTGGTCATAAATGGGAGGAGAGGCTCTTGGTCCTGTGAAGGTTCTAAGCCCCAGTATAGGGAAATGACAAGACCCTGAATGGGAGTGGTGGGTTGGGGAGAAGGGGTGGAGGTGGACGGGGTAGGGGATCTTCGGAGGGAAAACTAAAAATGGGGATAACATTTGAAATGTAAATAAAGAAAATATCTAATATAAAAAACTGGACAATATGCAGAGAGTGATAGACGTTGGAATATGCAATGCTAAATGAAGTGTCTCCATCACACACCTCCCCTCCCAGCTCAGAGAACTATGAGAAGGAAGAGGCGGAATGATTGTAAGAGGCAGAGGGGAGGGGTGACACCAAGGAAACAGTGTATTCAAAACACTACTAGACTGAATTAATTGCAACTGTTGCAACATTTACAGGGTAAGCACAGATTCAAGCTGTATGGGGTTCATTCATTGACAAAGGGCAATGAAGTTGTATCTCCATCACTAAACAAGAAGCTATCTCCAACTGCAAAAGAAATATCAGGTTTCTCCAAAGCACTGGATATTTCACCACACTTAAGTGTGAAACTTATACCCAGCATTAGATGGTCAATACAAAACAAGTTCAATGGTATTTTTTAACAAACTTTTTGTGTCATACTTTGGACATATTTTATCTTACTGTTCTTTTGTTGTATATAAAGTTTTTGTACTGTGTGTCTTTATGGGTTTTGACCATATGTGTGTGCCTCTAATGATCTCATTCTGGTTTGTTTTACTTTTTGTTTTCTAAAGAGACAAAGAAAGAATGGGCATGAAGTTGGTACATGGGGAAGAGAGACAACTTCTGAGAAAAACTGGATAAGGGGAAATATATCAAAATATTTTCAATGAAAGAAAATATACATATTAAAAATAAATTAGCAAATTGAAAGGTTATGGAAGAGAATCATTATAAGTCATTATTCTATGAATTGAGTGATCTAACTCAATAAAGATAAAAATTTTTAAAAGGCCAGGCGGTGGTGCCTCACACCTTAATCCCAGTACTTGGCAGGCAGAGGCAGGCAAATTTCTGAGTTTGAGGCCAGCCTGGTTCATGAAACTTTAATAACTAAGTGTGTACAAACCATCACAAACAGTACTTGAAATACTTGAATTAAGTCAAAATATAAAAGACTATGTAGTAATTACAAGTCTAAGTTTTGAACTTTCTATAAAATAACATCCACTAAGTATTAAAAATAAATGATCATACTTCTGACCTTGGATATGATACCAATAAATTCAGAAACTCTGAAAACATACTAGTAGAAAACATAGACAGGTAATCTCATTAAACCAATAAGATACTGAATCATAAATGCTTCAAGGATCATGATGATTAAGTGTTCTAAGGGCTTTGCACAGGTAATAAAATAGTCAAATAATATCAAAGCTTGTGTTGAAGGATTAACAACAGTGCATATAAGTCAAGGCAGGATCGTCCTTGCTGTACAGTGTGAAGATTATGTTCTATTCTGCATTGTGAAATCTCAAATGTAATGATGCTTCTATGAAGAAATAATGCACCAAAGTTAGCTAGTACCAAGCAAGAAATTAAAAACTATGCAACTATTAATAAAGCAAATTAATTTCCTGGGGAATTAAACAGATTCTATGTAGTTTTTATCCATGAGTAGTTTAAATTTCTCATCTATAGAAACAACTTTTTCCATTGCTTAAAAACCATTAAATAGAAAACATTCTTAGCTATGGAATTATCAGAGCAAAATATCCATAATTTTATGTATGACTTAATATTAATAATATTTCCTTTGATGGATATAATAAAAAGCTAACCCAGTTTTAATTAGTTTTGAAATCTTAGAACTGAATTTCTTCTGAAAAGGAAACTGGAGTGAAGACTTTTGAACACCTTGATTAAGTCATTAGACAATCTGAGAGCCTAGAAAAAAAAAGGGGGCATTAGGAAAACATATTTCCTTTTTTGATAAATTTAATTTTATATGAGTAAAGCAAAACAACATCAATATCAGTAACACATTTGATGAAATTTCAGGAAAATGCCATTAGCCAGCAAACCAGAATTAGAAAGAAAGAGGCTTGATAAATATGACATAGTGTTAAATCCGAACTTTTAACAAAAAACTTTGATATATACATTCATGCAGTATGCAATGAATTGGTGCATATTTGCCTGTAAACAATGTTTAATAAATTTCCCTAATTTTATTTGCTAAATGTGAGAACCTTAAAAGAATACTAATGACCAGGTAAATCTTATGAATGAAAAATACTAAAAAATATAAGGAAGGAAAAGAATATTTTATAAAAGCCCTAGGTTTTAAAGCATACCGTTTTAAAATACTTTTGAGAACTATTTGGTACATTTACTAAATGAGACAGGTTATTGTTTGAAATTTTTCTGTATTGTTTCAAGTCATCTGAAAAATTAAACCCAAAAGATCACAGATAACAGACAAAAATATAGATGGCTGATGAATCAGTCTTTACTTTCTTCTAAAATTGTGGATATTCAAATTTACATGTTAACTTAAGCAATTGTTCTGATATGCAATTTACATATATTAAAATTTAATGTACCATCACAAAATTACATTTTAATTGTGTAATTCATTGAGTTCTGACAAACCTCTAACTACTATCATAATCATGTAGAGAAAGGTTCAGTCGTCTCTCAAATTCTCTGGTGCTGTCAGATAATTTTATACCCTCAGACCTAGTATTTTTGAGTCACTGATATTTTGGCATTTACTTTTTGCTTCTTTAAATTTTGAGAAGAATTAATTGTAAATCTTAATGTAATAGCAATATAGCTTGTGGAGAACAGTGGGTTTTAAAACAGTGTATTTCTCTTAAAATTTGTACCTGTTAAGTTTCCACACTGAGGAGGAATTGCTATTTTAATTGGGAAAAAAAAATGGATACCGGAGAGATGGGTCAAAAGTTGAAGGATGCTTGTTATTCTCATAGAAGGCTAGAGTTTAGATCAAGGCAACAGTATCATGTGGTTTACAAACGTCTGTAACTGCAGCTACAGGGTATTTTGTTTCCTCCTCTGACCTCTCTGGGTACCATACATGTGTACACACAGGCACAACACACAAGCACACACAGAAACATAAATTAATGAGAAATCTTACACTCTGGTGAAGGACTTAATTCATATTATTGGACTAAATGGTTGAGTTGTCAAACTACTTTCTTAATATGTACTTTTAATGCCCATAGAACTGTCCCCTCAATCTTGGCCAGTTTTTCTACTGCTGTTGTAGGTGTGCATGTGTATGTGTATGTATGTGTTTGTATGTTTGTTTCTGTGTTTGTGTCTCTGTGTGTATGTAAATATGCTTTTTTATTTTCTTTTTTAATGGTTATTTATTTATTGACATTAAAAATGTTATTCCCCTTCCCCGTTTCACTTCCACAACCCTCTATCTCTTCTCTTCACTCCCTGATACCTCTATTAGGGTGCCCCCTACCCAGCCACCCACTCCTGCCTTAGCGGCCTAGTGTTTCCCTATCCTTTGTCATCAAGCCTCCACAGGACCAGGAGGCTCCCTTCCCAGTGATGCCAGATAAGGCAATCTTATACTACATATCCAGCTGGAGCCATGGGTATCCCCTGTGTATGTTTAGTAGATAATACGGATTTCTCTATAAGTGATCAAATACTAATAAAAATCGCTGAATCCTGAGGAATATGGATAATCTATATGACCTACCCCATCTCAGTCACAGGGAATGTTGGGGAAGTGGGAGAAAAATAAAGAGCCAAATGGCAAGGAGAGCTTTTAATTGTTATTTTCAGGACACAATATGCTCATGTCTACTAATAGTTTTGGTTGCCTCCAAGATACCTTCACAAAATCCAGTAAAGAGAACCATGGATGGGGGAGGAATTCCAAAACCCCACAACTCTCAGAGTAGATACAGCCATAGAAAACATGTTCATAAGAAAACACGTTTATGAGTGAGGTGCCAGCTTTATTTAGATGCTGAAGTTACCTTAGGCCCGTGGAATTCAGACAGCTAGGTAGGTATGTAGTTTGGTAGGAAGGTAGATAGGTAGGTAGGTAGGTAGGTAGGTAGGAATGTAGGTAGGTAGGTAGATAAATATACAGATGATAAATAGATACATAGATAATTGATGACAGATAGATGAATAGATGATAGAGAGTAAGAAAGATAGATATACTCAGAATATAGAGCATCGGTACTTATTTCTGATATGTAAATATAAATTAATTGAAAAACTGTTCCCAGGCTGGTTTTCTGAAACAGAGCAAGCAGAGAAGGAAATAGGAGGAGAGGATCACATGAATAGTTTTAAATTTTACATTATCATAATCTGGGAATAATCTTATTAAGTTATAGACGTACTTTAAAGGAATAAAAACCAAAGGTTAAAAAAATCACATGCTTTGAATATTAAAGAAAAAATAATAAAAGGAAATTACTTGCTGTTTGAGCAAGTGTGAATTTATGCCCCAGAAATTCTGTTGTAAAGTTCTGGTGTGCAATGTGCTGGTGTTGAGGTGATAAACTCTTAGGAGATGCTGCCAAAAAGCAAATACTCTAGTCATCGGAACTTTTGCACTGAAGGGATCAATGCAGATCTGGTTTTGAAAGAACAGGCTGATGCAGTGTGAGACATCTTATACAGACAGCTCTTTCTGCACATTGCTGTTTCTCAGTTATCTCCTATGTTACACTGTAACTGAGCCAACTTACCAACACCGTGGGTTTTGAACCCTTCAGCCACTAAGATAACAATCAATAAGCCTCTTTGTTTTATAAGTTATGTAATCTCAGTTATTTCCTTTGAGCAACAGAAGAGTAACTAACACTATAATTTAATAAAGTGGGATAATCAAGATATTTACAAAAGAAATACAAATGTATTGGATCCAGTTTCATTAAGAAACATAAGCTAAAATAAGAAACAACCCAAAGAATAGAGGAAATAATCCAGAGTTATCACTCAAATATTGTAGGTAAAAATGTCATGTGTTGTAGGGACAAGCGTAGTATTTTCTTAAACCGTGTTTAAAAGCTTTGGTTCTGCAATTTTCACATATATGTAGAAATATATGTATAGTGGTATTATAACAATTAAATAATACAACAAAAGTTTGAAAGAAATAACACAACTTGAAGTAACTTTATAGATAATATCGCAGTGCTCACTGCATGTTGACCATGGAGAGGCAGAGTGAAACCCTAGTAATAAAGATCCTCAATCTCAGTAGCTTAACCAATTAGTTCCTTTCTTCATAATGCCTATAGTGTCCAGGTCTCCTTACTCCTCACTGACACAGATCTGGAGGAACTGTCAGCAGTCACTAAACACCCTGTGAAAGAGAGGGCATACATTGGATCTACTAACATGACGTGGTACAACCCTCTGTCAGTGAATGTGAAGCACTCAACAGGAAGTTGAATGAGGAGGGGGGTTGTATGGTAATATGCTACTGTACTTTGATTGTTTACATATGAAGGAAATTATATTGAGTGTTATTCTGGCTGACCCTCAAAGGGTACTTAAGACCACATTATTTCTCTGGAAGGGAATAAGAAGCCAAATAATAACTGAACTTTCTGCACTTTCATACCAGAAAGTTTCCTTGCACCTCTCCGTGCTTACTGTGGAAGGCTGCAGTGCAAAGGAGATATCATGGTTGAGTGGGAGAGGCTGTTCAGGAATGAATATTACAGGGACAGACTAATCCTGCTACTCATATGGGCAAAGTTTCAGGAATGTGCTTTCCAAATGAAAATCGGGAAAACCTCAAAGAAATTACCTGATAATTAAGCCTATCTTCATATTTCATTGCTGAAAATGGAGCCTATTTGTAGTTTGAAAGAGGAAATCAGGTGTCACCATGTCTGGAATGATTTTCCAGAGGTTGGGACCACATTTGGATTTGAGGTTGAAGATAACACTGTATTTGTGGTTTCAGTGAGTGAAAACATTTGATAGTGGTCCTCAGCAAGTAGAAGTGCTTTAGGACAAAATGTGCTTTAAAAGGAAAGGTGAAAGGCTCCCTAATCCATCTCTGTACTTCTTGAAAAGCATGATGGCTGAGCTATTTTCTTAGAACCTGTGTTGGGTGCCTCATAGATGTCAATACATCCAGGCTCACAGGAACACACACACACACACACACACACACACACACACACACACACACACAAACAAAAAATTCACAGGTTCATATTAGTCAGTGACAAGCTAGAGATAGGGTGTGTTTGCTTAAGGCTGCTTATCCAACAGCTTGGAATGAGGGACATGAGCTCATACCTCAAGGAATCACATAGACTGTGAAGTCACAAGTCACTCACTAACAGAGCACAGTTGCAGTGAATAGAATCTGACAGACACAGAAAAACTGAGCCGGGGCCTTTACCATTTCCAGAGGAGCAAGTTTAATTATAATGTAATCAAATAAAATGTTTTATATATAATATACTTATAAAACATTTTATATGTATCCCTTACTTTATTCTTCATTTCTCTGTTCTCACAGGGCCAAGATCAAGACAGTTATAAGCAGGGAGAAATAAGCATGTCAACATCTCTTCTAAGTTCCAACTTTTTTTCCCATTTTTTTTATTTATTATTATTTTCTTTATTTACATTTCAAATGCTATCCCAAAAGTTCCCTATACCACACCCCTGCCCCTGCTCCCTTACCCACCCACTCCCACTACTTGGCCCTGGCCTTCCCCTGTGCTGGGTCATATAAAGTTTACAAGACCAAGGGGCCTCTCTTCCCAATGATGGCTGATTAGGCCATCCAACTTTAAATTTCTTTCCTTTAAGTCTCCATGAAAACAGCAAAGCATAATATGCATAAGGAGAGCTAAAGAAAAGAGAACTATTGTACATGATGTATTGCAACTTTAAATACTGATTTCAATTTTAATAAGTAAAATTGAGCACTGGATTGTAAGTATTATACTTATAAATACAGAAGCAATAACCATAAAAGTATACTACCCTCAAGGGTTCTGGGTTGTTTTAATTTTTCTAAGTAAAATATTTTCGCAGATAATTAATAAGAAATCGGTTTTAGAAAGGCAATTGTCTGATATTGAAAATAAACACAGAAGGAATGAGATAAAAAGTGTTTCCTTCATTTATGCATTCAGTAGTGTAGTGGAACATGAGTAATTTTACAAACCACGTCTGTTATAGGCTTAGAAAGTAAATTTGTTCACAAAGACAAGGCTTTATTATTGTCTTGTTATGATTGTCTACTCACTGACATGTAATAAGAGAGAAAAATCTCATACGTAAACAGCATAAATAAGTCCCTGTGTAAACTTAGCTACTAGCTCTCATTGTTTCTGCTGCCTAACCTGTTACTGAGGAGATTAGCAGTTGTCTAAGCACTACCCATTGTAGTTTCCCAGCCCCTTTGGCATGCTCCTCCCACAGTTTGATCAACTATTGACATGAAATGAAATGATTGAAAAGCGGTCGCAAGAGAAAGCACGCATTTCCATTTCCACGTGGCCAAGCGGTGAAAACCTGGAGTTCAATAAAAAATGTTAATTTTCCTGAATTTATGTGGTGCTGTTTCTCAAATGTAATGTTATGCAGATGTCAATAACTCATTTGCATTTTATTACTTAGGCAGAGCCCTGCTTTTCCACGGCTTCTTACATCCCTGCCATCAATTAAATACATTTCTGTGTGGGGATGTTATTATGATCACAGACATGTATAAGGATACTGTTTTTATTATGGTGTATTCCTTGGATCAATTCAGTAGGAATATCACTGGCCCATATAACAGTCCACAGCAGGCTGTTAAAAGGACTTCTGAGTGAGGGACAGACCAGTGAAAGTAGAACACATCCTCATGCATGCCCCTGCTGTACTTTACAGTGTGGATTGGTGGGAAATAACTTCAGTCACTAACTCAACTGAACTCACTGGCCCCCTTTATGACCTCTCAGTGTTTGCTTTTATTTCTTGTCCTTCCTTTCTCATTTTCTTTTCTCATGCAGTAAAACTATTTGCCTTTTACTTTCCTTCTTTGCGCACATAGGAAAGTTTCTCCCGCTGGCCCTCCAGAGGACTTATAAAAAGGCCACATTTCTTCCATTTGTTGTGTGCTCTCTTCTTAACTTCTAGCCAGTCAATTTTATGCTTGTGTCATGTACACAAATGTCCTCCCCAACAACAAATTCCATCTGCAAGGATTACATTGCCTTCAGGATTAACTGAGATGGTGTGCTCATATATAATAGAACTGAAATGTTAGATGCAAGTTTTACCTTATTTCTTAGATTTGTTATGAAATCTCAGATGAACTGACCTGAACACTTTTCTTATCAATTTTATTTGAAGAGCAACATGACTTTAGTTCAAAATTCCAACATAATATATTAAAATTCTCTGTATCCATTCTGCTACCTACTTAGGCTTTACAAGCTACTTTAGGGGGAAAAAAATCAAACAAATGATTCTTAGGAAGTACATTTTATTGATCTCTCAGTTACAAAAGAGAAAACAGGACATGCTGGTAAGCTGCACCTTCTAGGAAGATTTGTCATTTTAACACAAAGTCCTTTTAAATGGGTTTGATTATATTCTCAATAAACTTTTGTTATTATCTGAAGCATAAAATAAAATAAAATAAAATAAAATAAAAAAAACTAGTTCACTGATGTTTAATCTTGATTGCCAGCTTGGCTAGATCTAGAATCTCCTGAGTAACATGCCTTTGTGTTCACTTGAGGGAATATTTCTAGAAATTTAATGGCAACATCTGATGGACTGGGGTCTTAAGTTGAATAAAAAGAAACAAAATCTGATCGTAAGTGTTCACATCTTTTGCCTTCTTGAATGTAAAATCTATGTGATGTGCTGTCTCCTGTTTCCGCATGATGGCCTGTGTCCTCTCAGACCTCAAGGTAAAAATAAATCCTTGTTCTTTTTACAGTTTTTTTGTTTGTTTGTTTTTGTTTTGTTTTGTTTTTTCTGGTCAGATATTTAGTCATAGTGTTGAGAAATGAAACTTAAACCTTGAAGTGAAGAATATGTTGAGATAATAAAACTGTAGATGAGAGAAAACATATTTTTAAATCATATCTACAAGGGGAAGTCTTTCCTGACTGGGTAGAAGAATGGCAGGTATTGTGAGCTCCATACTGAGTCTATTTTTGCTTTGTTCAAGCTCATGTATAGACGATTGCAGTAGTGATTATCCACTGGCTGGTGGGAGCCTTACAGCCCATGTGTTATCTTCTTCTCACTCTATTCATATAAAAGGCATGAATTAAAACCTGGTCGCAAATCAGTGGTGCTAAGCTACCTTGAGTTTTTAAAAAAATTAATAAACACACATAGAAACAAATAAAAAACAAGGTCTTAGGTCAGAACAGGGTCAATGAATGAAACTGTGGGAGGAGAATTTTTGAGAGCTTGTGAGAATATTCCAACTAAAGAAACAAAGAGTCTTGTACCCTTTGTTCCACCTCAAATGGGCTGTCCTTGGAACGTGACTTCTTGCCCACCCAGGTACAGAAAATAGGAGTGGGTTTGCTTCAGATTACCCATCATCTTACTTTTGTTACTCAAAAAATACTTCCAAGCACTGCTTGCTCTTGTGATTTTTATACAGTCTAAACTTAAATGAACTTTGTACATGACCTTGCTTAGTCTGAGAATAGCCTCCGAGTATAAATTGCCTGATAGCCTGACCAAAGTTAGCTATTGCATGAGACTAGTCTGCTTCATTTTCAGGCTCCACTTTCCCAGTTTCATATGTCCAACTAGAGAATAGCAATCTAAGTTTAGATATAAAATATTCCATATAAAATATTAATATTTCATCTTCATTCAGAGGATGTTAAAACACACACACACACACACACACACACACACACACACACAGACGAAACCTATCTCCCATACGCATGTAGAAAACTGAAGTTTCTAAAAGAAAGTTCAGAAAATCTTTTGCTTTTCAAAATCTTATAAAACCTGATACCCCCTTTGGACTATTGCCTAGAGTGTTCTGGTGTCTTGGATCTAAAACTTTCCATTTCCTTTGTAATATTGACTTGGCACCTCTCCTGGCAATTATTGTTTTTGTGGCCTAAATTGGAATCCCAATTTTGACATCTCTTACATGGGCATTTTATTGGCTCACAAAATCACCTTCACTATTGAGTGTGCGATGCTCATATCTCAAAGAGTGAAAGAAACTTTCTAAGACGCACAAAGGTATAACTCATGGTATCTGAGCCAAACGTGTAAGTGCCTTGTTCAAAATAATCTAATCTAAATAATCAGATATGCCAAGCTCTTAACAGTCATTTAAAATTGTTCTAGTGATTAAAAATTACATTTTTTCAGAAGAATAAGTCATTTTTAAAAAAAATATAATAAAAAGTAGCATTCTTAATATTTTATCTATTAAATAAAAATGTATTAGGAAAATTATGTAATATTGTGGATCTAGAGATATGAAAATAGTCTCAAAACAATTAAAAATTCTGGGATGACTACAATCATAACTGCTAATAAAAGCAACCACCTTTCTTTTTGAAATAATAACAACAACAACAAAAATAAACAGGCAAGAAATATACTCCTAAAGTCCTTTGACATAAGTAAAATCTGAATTTTTAGCTAAAAATGCCTTGTCACATGGTTTCAGTAAAACTCTGAAGTCTAATAACTAAAGATTTCTTACCAAAGGAATTTGTATATGCCCAACTGGACCAAGGTGGCTACCATCCAATACAAATAAGAAGCGATCAGTCTACACTTGCTGGGGCTGTATAGTGTAACATACTTGATACACTTAAATATTAGTAAAACATAATCATGATGGAAAGATTTTCCATTTGTGGGTTCTCATATAAAAAGTCCTTTACCTTATATCTATTTAGAGGCAATGTCTAGTCATAAGTAGATGCTACTCAGGCATGAATTATTGTTCATAGAAATATTGTGTTTCTGAAAATGTTTAAGATATAACAGAATCTGAAGTCTTAGCCAGAGCAATTCGACCACAAAAGGAGATCAAGGGGATACAAATTGGAAAGGAAGAAGTCAAAATATCACTATTTGCAAATGATATGATAGTATACATAAGTGACCCTAAACATTCCCCCAGATGACTCCTAAACCGGATAAACAGCTTCAGTATAGTAGCTGAATATAAAATTAACTCAAAGATGTCAGTGGCCTTTCTCTACACAAAGGATAAACAGGAGGAGAAAGAAATTAGGGAAACAACACCCTTCACAATAGTCACAAATAATATAAAATACCTTGGTGTGACTCTAACTAAGGAAGTGAAAGATCTGTATGATCTTCAAATCTCTGAAGAAAGAAATTGAAGAAGATCTCAGAAGATGGAAAGATCTCCCATGCTCATAGGTTGGCAGGATTAATATAGTAAAAATGGTTATCCTGCCGAAAGTAATCTACAGATTCATTGCAATTCCCATCAAAATTCCAACTCAATTCTTCACTGAGTTAGAAAGGGCAATTTGCAAATTCATCGGAATAACAAAAAAAACCTAGGATAGCAAAAACTATTCTCAACAATAAAAGAACCTCTGGGGGAATCACCATGCCTGACTTAAAACTGTACTACAGAGCAATTGTGATCAAAACTGCATGGTACTGGTACAGTGACAGACAGGTAGATCAATGGAATAGAATTGAAGATCCAGAAATGAATCCAAACACCTATGATCACTTGATCTTTGAAAAGGGAGCTGAAACCATCCAGTGGAAAAAAGACAGCATTTTCAACAAATGGTGCTGGTACAACTGGTGGTTATCATGTAGAAGAAAGTGAATTGATCCATTCTTATCTCCTTGTACAAAGTTCAAGTCTAAGTGGATCAGAGATATCCACATAAAACAAGAGACACTGAAATTTATAGAGGAGAAAGTGGGAAAAGCCTCGGAGATATGGGCACAGGGGAAAATTTTCCTGAACAGCACAGCAACGGCTTGTGCTGTAGATCAAGAATCAACAAATGGGACCCCATAAAATGGGAAAGCTTCTGTAAGGCAAAAGACACTGTCAATAAGATAAAAAGGCCACCGACAGATTGGGAAAGGATTTTTACCAATCCTAAATCTGATAGGGGACTAATATTCAATATATACAAAGAGCTCAAGAAGCTGGACTCCAGAAATTCAAATAACCCCATTAAAAAATGGAGTGCAGAGCTAAACAAAGAATTCTCAACTGAGGCATAGTGGGTAAAGAATGACATTTCACTGTAAATTGAAATATGAACTGATGACAAATAAATTGATGTATGATGAGCTGTTTTTCTTCTTGGCCCCAAACTCCAGAAATAATAACTCAGACTCAAAATATATTTACAAATACCTAGGCTATAGAGCCATGCTTATTCACTGACTAGCTAATAACTTAAAATAACCCATTTATATTAATCTACATTCTGCCACATGGCTGGTTACCTCTGCACAGTTACCATATGTCTGTTTTCCTCATATCTTCCACAGCAATTCTTCCTGTGGCTGACTCTATCCAAACATTTTTCTGCCTATTAAATATCCTGCCTTCTATTCAATTTTTTCCTATAGACAATTTTTTAATTGACATATGATATATCCATATAATGCACAGGATATTTGTTCTACAAGTTAAAATATTCATGAATACAGAAATGACTGTCTTTTAAAGTATGGGACACTGCTCTCTAGATCTGTATTAGTAACTTCAAATTATAAATACAAAGCATTATATGGCAATAGACTATATTTTAGTTTCTATGTGAACACATGGATTTGGAAAAGACATGTGATACATGATACTTTGTAACACTATTGAAATTCTTATTTTAGATGTAAGTATTTCATTTTATGCAGATGAATGTTTTGATCATGTATATATGTATGTACACATTATGCATGCCTGCGGCTCACAGATGTCAACAAGGATATCCTAGGACAGTATTTAAAGATAGCTGTTAGCTGTAATTTGGGTGCTGATAAATGAAGTTAGGTCCTCTGCAACAGCAAATGTTCTTAAATTTTGGACCAATATATTTGTAATGATCATGCATATGAAGAATGTTTATAGGTCTTAGTGCCATCCAAGGCCAAACACTAGTGTAAGTACCTGACATAGAGACCAGATTTTGAGGCATGAAAGTCTAGATGACATCACAAGTATCAAACTACAATAGGTGTTAGAACTGAATACTACAATTCATGCTGCAAATAACGACTTCAAACACATAGCAATTGGAAGAACCCAGTTAGTGTCAAAAATGTAAATCTGAACTCAACTGCTAAAGATATTTAAGTCTTTTAGTTGGTGTTGTAGTGCAGGAATTTTATTCTACATAACATGACTAGGAGGATTATACTATTATACTTGGGTTTAGGGATGATATATTTGCATTATTTATCTGTGACACACCAGATCAATTGCTGAAGAAACAGACCAACAATTGCAGAATATATCATTGGTGGGGGTAGTAGACACAAGACTCAAGCCAGCCAGGTTTATGCTAGAGAAACAATGTAACTGAGTAGATTTCTTGGCTAGGAGTAAGTTCATGTCTTTGGCCTTGTTATATACAGAGATACAGCAGCCGCAATGATTATACACATAAAATTAAAAAACCAGAATCCTTTAAAAAATTGTTATACTTTATCAGGTAAGCAAAATTAATGTAGCCCAGAGACAATTCTATACAGTCTATAGAATATGTATTTCCAAATGATTATACCATCATTTTAGTCAAAATGTTTTTAAAATGCTTTTAAAAACACTACAGTTAATTTTTCTTTATTTCTAAAATGATTCATAAAAGATGCTTCTTGCTAAGTGGAGTTCCCAATAATGTTTCCTCTTAAGCCCAAGCTTTGCTGAAAATTATTGTTGTTGCTGTTAAATAGGTTGGAGTGCTGATTGTAGAACAGAATTGTTAATTATTTTTTTAAAGGATTGAAAATGCAAATAGCATTGAAATGCTTGATCTCAGATGGCTGAAGCAAGAATAATCTAACAATAAATAGCAGCACATCTGCAGCTCTGAGGAGTAGAGATTTTGGGTTGCAGTAAAAATTTGTTTTGAATTTTTTTCATATGAAGTTGTTTCATAATAAATATACCAGACTAATAATGTCCTTAATACTGTGTAAAATTGTGTATATATATATATATATATATATATATATATATATATATATATATTCTTAGCATTTTAAAATAAAAATTGTACTTTCTGTTGGTTCTCTTTTTATATATATATACTTTATTGTATGTTTCTGAAACATACAGAGGTACATGAAATGTATTTTGTAGAGAATTGAGAGAGGAGAAAAATAGTTTTCAAAGCAAATAAAATCAATCTCTGTTACCCTGGCCCCTTAAATCTTCATGTAGGAACTGCGTGTATGTGTGTGTGTGTGTGTGTGTGTGTGTGTGTGTGTGTTTATGTGTGTGAATGTGTATATATGTGTGTGTATGTGTGTATTTATGTGTGTGTGTGTATGTATGTGTATGTGTGTGTGTGTGTTTATATGTAAAATAAAAATGAAGTCTCATTGAAATAAGGTTGTATAGAATAATTTTTCTAAGCATGTTCTGAAAGGACTGACCCTGTATCATGTTCATTAAGAAGATCATAAAAATAGTTTTATAATTTTAATTATTGGAGATATGGTGGGAAAGGATAAAACAAAGGGTTTGTATAATATCATGGTATGTCTTCAACATTTCATAGGAATTTTCTATAAGTCAAAAATTATTGAGCTTCTAAGTAGGTAAGTAAAGACTAATTAAAATTTCATACCTCTAGAGTAGAAAATAAAGACATAATGAACATATAATAAATGTGGTTTGTTAAAAAAATTAGCCCTTAGGCCTGGGCGTGGTGGCACACGCCTTTAATCCCAGCACTAGGGAGGCAGAGACAGGGGGATTTCTGAGTTCGAGGCCAGCCTGGTCTACAGAGTGAGGTCCAGGACACCCAGGACTATCCAGAGAAACCCTGTCTCAAAAAAACTAAAAAAAAAAAAAAAAAAGGAGAGCTTTATTTCCTTGCCACCAGAGAAATCTATACAAATTTCTAGACACATGGACACTATTTTAATTCAGTTCTAAAACAATGATTTATGATATTATTTTAACTAAATATGATCAGAATGGACTGTTTAGCCACAAAATATTAAAGTATATTTTAGTTTATTACTTTAATAGGCTGATTTTTATCTAGTGATGTCTAAAATACCTTAATCAAATGTAAACATCTTACTGTTTATTTTTTGTTTATATTTTATTTACATCTTATGTTTCTTTTTAAAAGTACATGAATATAATTAAGTCATGATAATGAATTTTAGGATCTTCATTTTTAACAATAACTGAAACAGTGCTGGAGAGCATTCTTGGTTGTTAATAGTGTATCTTGCAGAGGACCAGATTTCAGTTGTCAGCATCTACAACTGCCTGTAACTACATCTGTAGGGATATCTTCTTATCCTGGGTTTCAAGGCTACTTTGGTCTATATAGTGAGTTCTAGGATAGCCAGCATTATAAAGTAAAACTGTATTTCAAAGAAGAAGAAGACAAAAAGAAGAAGTGGAGGAGGAGGAAGAAGAGGAGGAGGAGAAGGGGGAGAAGAAGGAAAAAAAGAAAGAAGGAAGGAGAAGAAGAAAGAATAGAAATTAAGAAACACATTACTCAAGGACTATCATTCAAATGTCAACATTTTCTAAATTACATTATAAATCTTACTGTAATACAATGAATACAATGAATTAATCTGAAAAATACTTTGGCAAATATTTCTTGGAAAAAATCCTAACTTCATCTGACTATGGCATAGCACTTTATTTATTCCCAAGCATAGAGCACGGCAATCGCTTTGCAGTGATTGGGGCTACCTACAGATCAGATCACATAAAAAAATTAAAAATAAAAATAAATTAAAAATATTAACCCCCCTCCAGATCAGCTATGGGAAGGGACAGGAGAGAAGTCCAGAGGGCCAGGAGAATGAATAGAAATATGTAGCAGTGGGGAGTGGGGAGTGGGGAATGGTGGGAGCCACAAGAAAGTCCCAGGCACCAGGGATGTGAGTGACTCCCAGGACCCAATGGGGATGATATTAGCTGAAAGTGTTTACCTCCAGTAGATAGACATGGCCCCCATTGAAGGATGGGGGCACCCAACCTATTCTTTAACCCAGAATTGACCCTGTCTAAGGGAAACAACGGGGGAGGGGAAGTAGCAGTGAGAGACCACCCCACCTTGGGGATCCATCCCATCTGCAGACACGGAACCCTGAAACTACTGCTGTGTCAAGATGTGCTCACAGACTGGGCTTGATATAAGTGTCTCCTGTGAGACTCTGCCAGCGCCTGTCTAACACAGGTGCACATTCACAGCTAGCTGGAACACCAGTGGAAGAGTTAGGGGAAGAACTGAAGGAGCTGAAGGGGATTGCAAACCCATAGGAAGAGCAAAACTATCAACTAACCTGAACCCTCAGAGCTCCCAGGGACTAAACCACCAACCAGAGAGTATACATGAGTTGGTTCATGGCTCTTTCTAATATAGGCAGCAGAGAACTGTCTCATCTGGCATGGGTGGGCGGGGAGAAGCTTGGTCCTGTGGAGTCTTGTTGCCTCAGAAAAAGGGGGATGCTAAAGGGGTGAGGCAGGAGTTGATTGTTTGGGATTACTCTCTTAGAGGCAAAGGGTAGGGAGCCGAGGTTGGGAGTTTAAGGAGAGGAGCCCGGGAAGGGGTGCAACATTCGAAATGTAAATAAATAAAATAATTAATAAAAAATATTAAAAGGTGAGAGAAAGTATTCGAAAATGAACTTACATGGACAAAGTTACAAATTTACTCTATTTTCAGGGCTTAAAAAAACATATTTACTTTCTTTATTCATTTTATTCCTTTTTTATATATTACATCCCGAGCCCAGTTTCTGCTCCTTCTCCCTCAGATTGCTTCCTTGCCACCTCCCCTCAGAAAAGAGCAAGCCTCCCAGGGATATCAACCAAATACAGCTTAACAGGCTACAATAAGACCAGGAACATCAAGGCTGGACAAGCCAACCCGAAAGGGGGAAAAGGGTTTTACAGCAGACAAAACGATTGCTTAGTGGGAAAGGCACCTGTCTCCAAACCTGAGGGTCCGACAACTTGAGTTCCCAGGACCCCCAAGGGGGAAAGAAACAACTTCAGGTCACATGTGCTTGTACACATATAAAAATAAGAAAAATTCAATAAGACTTTTAAAAATATGAATAAAGATGGCTGAGTTAAAGTAAATGTATCCTAGATTGTTCATATGAAATAATAACTAAGCCTTGGAATTCCTATTCTTATTGCCCAGTGCTACAGTAAACAACATCCTTAGGCTTTCAACTATGATTCAATAAAAATGTACACTTTCTTTTATTCCACAGCCCATTTTAAAATCTGTCGGTATCTTAGTGAACAAGACTAGGTTATTGTTTACCTTTTCCATTTCTTTATACTCAGTGTTCTAACTGCCCCAAAGCTTCTGCATAGTCCCATATTCTCATGCATGAAAGTAATCAACATGTAGTATGTATTGTTTTGTAGTGTTATTACTAGCAAAGATGTCTGTGTTCTGCTGCCTCCTATATAAGGATTCCATAATTAGACTTCTTGAAAATTTTAAATTGTTACTTTTAATAACATACAATATCCTATAAAGAATAAATTACATGTTCTCTAAAGAAGTCCACTTCCCACATTTCTCTGCTAATTATTCATTATTTTGCATCAGATAAAATTTTGAAATGAAAAAAAGAAACTTTTACACATTCTGGAGACTTTTTCGATTTTCTTTATCAATTAAAAGGAAAGAGTTTTTTATGTTTGGAATCATTTATTGTAAGGGACTGGCTTCTGCCGTCTTCAGATTAATCTTGCTATAGTTATTTCCTAGAAGAGCCATCAAATACACAGTATTAGCATAAGACCATAACTTTTCTTCTCACCTTTGCCAATATTAAGATTATGCTGCCATCTGATTCATAGGCAGGTTTACAGGCATCCATCATGCTAAATATATTTAGTCTCTAAAATATCACTCATCTGGATTTTATTAACTCATATGTCACATATATTTAGACACACATAGACACGTGGTCAAGTCAGGCTGTGCTTCATCTTACAAGAGCATGAGGGATTTAAATGAAATTTGTTTAAGATTCGCCACTATTTAGAAATTGGCTGCAGGAGCAAGGCCCAATCTTGGAAATAAAAGAAAAATATGGTGAGGGAATAAGAATGAAACCTGAATGCCCTTGCAGATAAATTTTCAAGTAAACACTCTAATTTGCAGTAAAAATGAAAGCTGGGAATGTAGCTTATTGGTAGAGTTCTGACCTAGCATGTGCAAGGTCTCCTGTCTGACTCCTCACTGTTTAATAATACTAATGGGAAAGTATAGATTAATATATTTATTTATTCATTTACTTATTTTAACCATATAAAAAGTAAAAGCTCATTGAAAAATGAAGCTATGAAGCTAGGGTTTTTGTGCACCATAACTACAAGGTTAATTAAAATTTAACTGCAACTTCTTCTTTTGAAAGGCAATCTTGCTGTGTAGTTAATGTGACATTAATTTATTTTCACTAAAGGGGTTCTTGCTTTTAAAATTGTGATATTGTATAAAACTTGAAAAGGATACTGCATAGTAAATGTACTCGATTTAAAATTTGTAGAGCTCATTTTCGCCTCTGGTCAGTAGTGACGACTTGAAGGGATTATTCCAACTGCTAGTCTAATGATATCTGTTTGACACATCCTCAGCGGTCCATCAGCTTCCTGCCATGTGGAACTCAAGTTCCTGTAGAAAACAAAGACACTAAATAGCTAAGCAAATGAATTATTAAGAAAAATTTCACAGTGATAAGTGCCATAAACAAAAATAAAGAAAGCAGTGGAAGGGGAATTAAAGAGAAGTACCACTGTAATAGGGCAGTTAAAGAAGGTCTCATTGTAGAGGTGACTTTTGTGTAAATGTCTGGAAGTTGTGCAGAAGTAAGCTAAGTCAGACCTGAGTCCAAAAAAGAGAGTATTGGAGGCGTCTGAGCAAAAGTTTGCATAAGGAACAGCAAGAATGGTAGTAGATGAAGTGCAAGTGTTCATACACAGGGAGGAGGTGAACTTACAACCAGAGTAAAGGGTACATTGACTAGAGTCCTAAAGACCACAGCAAGTGCACTGGGTTTGCAGAGGTCTTAGGCAGACCATTTGAAACAACATTTAAGGAAAGTCCTGTTAATTGGAGTCCCTGCACAGCTCCAATGACTGACCTGATTGGAGTCTGTTATTTAATGAAGTAAAAATAGATACATGAACACACACAAGTTCTTGTTTTAAGTATACTAGGTCTCTAATAGAAAAGCTGCAGCACCTCTGAAACTCAAGATGTGTATTGTATACAGTTAAACAGAAAGGCTGACCAAGACATACATGGTTAAGATATTACATACAGATAAACAAGGAGGATGGTTTTATAATATACCTCTGGATTAAGGAGACGCATTTAGCTAATTTTGGCAGTAACAGTGCTGTACAGGAGCAGTATTTGTAAGTATAGTAGTATTGATGGTGGGAAAATTTCTGATGAACATCTACTGCATATGCTATCAACATGCACACTTGGTCCAGAGGAAAGCTTCCCCAATTCTCTGATGGGAGGTCTCCTCTGATGAGAGACCTTATTTCCCAAAGGTCTGAACTTATGGCCCTTGACTTGACCTGCATTTCAACAACATTTACTGAGGATTTCATACACTAAGAGAGTCCATTTCTCCAACAATGAATGATTTATATTTTCGACTCGCTTATTCAGTGTGTTTTATATGTATTTATGGTCCATTACATAAGTATTTTTTACTTAAATATGGGAGATGAGCAATTGGAGTAGTAACAAAATATCTTTTATCTTCTTAAATGAAACATGATTTGTAGCAAAACCAAAGGTTAATAATCCAAAGACAATGCTATTGTTAATGTTATTTTATGATACCTAAGTAAAGAAGCACAAAGAAATTAAGCAATAGTGACTGAATTTCAGCTAAAAGGTAACATCCTTGAGGAGAAAGCGAAGGTCACAAGTCCCTCATCAACATGCTGAGAATTCCCACTAAAGTTTTTATTGCTTTGATTGGGCTGATTATTTTATTTAAAGTATTATAAACTCTTACATGATAAACACAATAAAATGAGTGTACTTTGTAAACAAGTAACCAATTTAACATAATACAAGCATGTCAACTAGCAGAATGTGAGTGCTAATAAGTGAATTGATTGCTTCCAAAACACCCATCATTGCAATTACTACCTACACTAAGTACGAAGTCACAGAAAAATTAGCACCAACATTTATATTGTCTCTAGTATAAATTACATTTATGGGTTTAAATGTATGCAAAGTATATAATGTATTTCTTGAAAGAGTTGAAATACAGTATATATAAACTATAAGTAAAGAAGATATTCTGGTTTCTTCATAACATGTGTCATGTATGCACAGAGTGTCTTAGTAGCAACAAACACTAGAGTGCCAGGGATATCATACATATACAAGTTTGTAAGTTCACTGGTCTCTTCAGTGTGAAGAGGAGTCATGTGCTCTCTCTTTAGTGTTAGCACTCATCACAGATAACATAATGTTGCTAAACCAACATGATTTTAAACTTTTACTGATAAACTACAATCTCTACCTATAAAAATTGTTACTTTTAAATTACACAATGGTGTTAATAGCCCCCAAAAAACTATTGTCAAATTCTTAGAAAAGTCACTTACAACCTGCTCCCATTTTGGTGAAATACAAGAATATCACTTTTGTAAGCAAAGAAGCAAAGTAAAATCATTTGAACAGTTGTTGATGAAGTTTTTCTCTGGTGTCTAATGAAAATCTCTCATTTTCTCTTCCTTTTCTTCTTGTTCTGGTTTGGTTTGGTTGTTGTTTTGTTGTTGTTTATGGTGTGTGTGTGTGTGTGTGTGTGTGTGTGTGTGTGTGTGTGTGTGTGTTGGTTTTGGTTTGGTTTTTTTGAGACAGGTTTTTCTGTGTACTCCTGGATATCCTGGAACTTGCTCAGCAGATCCAGTTGGGCTTGAGCTCAGAGAGTCACCTGCCTTTGCCTCCTGGGTAGTGGGAATGACATTGTGTGCCACCACTGCCTGACTGAAAATCTCTAGTTTCTGCAACTGTTTGCATTATAATGCATTAATTTTCCTATTTTTAAAAATACCTATCTCTTTCTATAGGCAAATATAAAGAACATATAAAATTAGTTGACTTGTTATAAAGTCTATGGTGGACGATTTCACATCTGCTGTGGTAGGAGCTATGGTCATGTCAGTCTTCTTGTAACAGGACACGATCAGAAGGGAGAAAGCAGTTTGTTAATCATAAGAACTATGAGCATATGGATAATGCCAGCATACAAACCAAGATGTTCTCACCTGTAAAGCCAAATTTTCTCATCTCTATTCTAAACTACTTGTGGAGAAGCAGGGTCAAGAGTGGTTGGTAAGACTGAAAGCTGCTCTGGACCCTGTCAAGTCTGCCTAGTGTTTATGCTCTGTATGCACATAAAACTTGTTTGAATAAATGGATTAATTGGTTTAGTGATAAATTAGCTAAACCCTAAACTCATTACAGTATATTTATATTAAATTAATTGATTATAAAAATAGAACTGCATGCTATAAGAATTTTATTTGGGACAAATATACAAGATGATCTTATTACATGAAGTAAGTGAAGATTAAGCTTACGTTTTTCATTCCGTGTGGCTTATTGGTTCTCAAATAAATACCTATGCTTTCAATTAGGAGAAACAATGGTTTTTGAGTGATTATAAGTGCTTGTTTTACAAATCCATCTGTGATTAAGGATTAATACATTTCTTGGTGTTGAAAAATTATTCATTAGTCTATGTGAAACATAAAAGAGCATCTTCATGAAATTAATATTATTGAAAATCCAGAACAAATAACTTCATGTTAATGTTTGATGTGGTTTCAGCTGAAGTACTTCTTAATGCATAGGTGGGTGCAATTACAAAAAAAAAAAAAAAAAAAAAAAAAAAAAAAAAAAAAAAAAAAAAAAAAAAACCCAAAAAACAACAACAACAACAAAAAACCCAAAAAACAAAACCAAAACAAAACAAAATAAAAACAACCCTCAGCTGAGCCTATTCACTCTTTGGTACTTACAATTGCACTTCTATTATTACTAAATAGCATTTGTGCAGTATTAAAAGAATGTTGAGTGTTTGATATACTACTTTCCTACTGTTTCCAACCTGTCTATAACCTTTATTTCACAAACTGGAAGAATATGTATATGGAAAATGCTAGACATATTTTAGTAATATTCACTGCTTTCATATCTAGCCATACTGTCTACTTGAATGCAAAGGCAAGTAATACATACATACTGTGATACTACCCTTACCATTGTTATGTGAAATTAATGGCACCACATGGTTTGTGTTATATTATTATTTTGAGTTTTTAACTTGAATTATGACTATCAATCATTTTTGCTATTCCCATTGTTTGGCATGCAAGGAAACATTTCAAAGAATTTCATCTCTCAATCCAATGCAGTGCAAATCACAGACTTATCATTAAAACAATGTTCTAAAATGAATGTCCAACTTAAAATGTTAAAAAAAAAAAATCTTATGTTGAGGTTACTGTATGTTCCAAGGAAGGTTTACTTTTGTAAAGCATTGATCAATTGTAAAGACCTCTCTAAATTGCAAAGAACTACTTAAGATTTTTATTAAGAGTTTGACAGAATAAAATGCATCGAAAGAGAATTTAAATATGTATCAAAGTTTTATTCGGCACAGAGTAGTGTTGTGCAACATTTGCAAATGAATAAGCATGTAGGGGGAAAATATATTACATTTTTTGGAGTTTGTGAATAATTGTGAGCAGTATGGCATATATTAGGTGCTACAGACTAATCCCCAATAGGCTTCATAAGAAACCTTTATTATCTGAGTGAATTTCTTACCTTTTTTTTTTTTTTTTTTTTTTTTTTTTTACATGAACTCACTTTGTAGAACAGGCTGGCCTCGAACTCAGAAATCCGCCTGCCTCTGCCTCCTGAGTGCTGGGATTAAAGGCGTGTGCCACCACTGCTTGGCTGTGAATTTCTTATCTTACAGGATAGCTCGTTTTAAAGAACCTGTCAACATGCTTCAAAATGCCCATCTTATCATTGTCTCAAAGACCATCCTGATGTGTTTGTCAACCATCAGTTATTTGTGAGGATGTTTATTCCATATTAATATTGTTTCATGTTTGTTTGGGAAACTGTAGCTAAGCATTTCATTGTCTGCAGTCTGCCAAAGAAGCACAATTCTATTGCTTTGTGTTGCTTATAGCCATTAAATCATTACTTTTACATATATTACTGTTACATCTGCTTTCTTTAATGATGTTTTATGAAAGTAAATGATGTTTTATGAAGCCACAAAACACAAATATTTTTATTTTTACCTAAATTTGCACACTTCCATTGTTTGTGTTATTTCTAATTATACCTGTAAAATTAAATTTCATTTTTAATTGGAAAAATTCAACAAAAGTGTATGTATTTAGAAAATAAAAACTATGAATAGAATGCATAAAGATGTATAGAGCAGATAAATAGAGCAAAGCAAATCATACATTTAAGAAAAATTAGATGTTAAGTATTGTAAGACGAGCTGGAAGAAGCCAATTTTGAGTTTCTGGCAATGTGGTATGTCCTTTGACACAGTCAGGATTGTCTTGTGGGGGCTTAGCATATGAAGATTGACAGTTAAAGCAACTCCCATTAAGTATCCTTAGTAAGATTTGATTATTTGGTAATTTAGTTAATTTTTTATTTTTTTAATATTCCAATCATTACTTCTCTTCAGATTAATGCAGTTTTCACAAACTATATAATGAGAACTTATTATCTACTGCACTTATTGTCTGGGACTGGGTCCCACCCACTACATGAGACTGAACCCATACTTTGCTTTGTTAAAGGGGCCAAACACTTGTGGTTTGATAACTCATAGATCCTAGAAGAGTACTTTGTACTATTATGCTTCATATTATCTCCCTTTTAAGTCTCCAGAATCTTCAAGATACAGGGGACAGAGAGATTCTAAAAGAAGTGATGGATAATATCAAGCAAGTTATCTTTCTCAAGGAGACAGAGCCATGATGTAACTCACAGACTTTGTTGACAGCATGCACAAGACCTATGTATGATTAAGCCCAAGACAATCCAGCATAGAATAGGAAGATGGGCATGAAATCCCAATACTAGAGAAGTAACTGTGGATATTTTCTATCTGAGAGTGTCAGAGCCAACTATAAGCTAAATGTTTATCTTTTACATATATTGTATATGTTAATAGACTAACACTCCATGCAATAGTACTAAAAGCAGTGTGCTGGGAGTTGGTCTGGCGCTACTGTTTATTCAGATACTAAATAGTGGCCCAGAGATCTGGGTGCCCCTATGAGAAGAGGCACATTTGTACCAATGTTGCTATATAGACCCTGCTCCCCATTTAAAGTTAATTGGTTAATACAAGGCTAGAGCCTATGATTGGGCAGTAGGGAGAGAAAAGCAAGCCTTGAGGACCTCTTAAAATGGTCTCAGGAGAAAAAAAGAGAAAGTAGAGCAGAGACAACGAGAAGAGGAGGCCACCAGTGAGGAGAGATGGACCATGAGCATGTGGCTAGGATAAACATCAAGTAACAAGGGAAATAAGGCTGGGATGTAAACTAGAATAGCTATTAAAAAAAAAAAAAACAAAAAACAAAAAACTGCCGAATCTAGACTTACAGCTTGTAAGTAAAATACCAGGATTGTATGTCTTTTATATGGGCTAGCTAGGATATAATAATTTATTTTACAGGTAGTACTCAATGTGTAAGGGATGAAATACAAACCTTTTAATTTCATATGTATTTCCTAGGCATAGTTTATGGTAAAAGATGGTTTCTAGGCTCCAGATGTACACTCCATTACAAAATTTCATCACCTCTCAACAAAGTCGACAGGTCTCTCTTGGACATCAGTTTTCAATATTCTTCCAGGAGCTTTGGCCCAAGGACTCAACTGGGGCTTGCAACAAGAAAAGACCACTGCTAATTTTCTCAAACTTGGCACACGTCATGCAGTAGTCCGTGGGAATGATCTTCCAAGACTCATTAATACATGCCATCTTTTCAATTGGCACTGATCCTTGTGTATAGTTATAAAGTCACTTTACGACCTTAGTCCAGGAGCCATGACAGCACCACCGCCCTCCCCCCGAGCTTAGCTTTGGGTCACCTGCCATCACAGATCCTGCTTGCCCAGGAGCTGGTGCACACTGACCCTTCATGGCTTCTCTTTTGTCCCAACCAGCTAAGCCCAAGTTAGATCACAATCATCCCCCAATCAGGTTTCTCTCTCTAAACACCTGTGCTCCCCTGATAAAAAACACTCAGACAGCTTCATTGCCTTAGAATTTGCCTGCTAGCACAATTGATGGGCTCAAACACTTCCTTCCTAGAAAGGCATGCTCTCATCAATTAACTATACCTGTCTCTTGTCCACATCCTTGGCCACCTGCCCATAACTGTCTCCAAAGTCTTACATGATTACAGCGTCCCCTTTCCTCCAAGGCATGACAAAAAAAGTCCCTAAGTCCCATCTGTACCTTCTATCCAGCAATTGGCTCCAGGCTTTCCTTATTACTAACAAAATCAAGAACCAATTAGGAAACCAGACCTTAGTATTAGCACCTCTCATTACAATAGATTAAGTGAAATAGGTTTAATTCCAAACTTCAGATAGATTTCTTTCACCTTCTCAAAGAACAAAGAACCTTCATTAACTAATCTGTATACCTTGCCCATTCCATACTTATGTTAATGCAGAACTGTATATTACTTAAGAGAATTATATGAGCCAGGCAGTGGTGGCACACGCCTTTAATCCCAGCACTTGGGAGGCAGAGGCAGGTGAATTTCTGAGTTCGAGGTCAGACTGGTCTACAAAGTGAGTTCCAGGATAGCCAGGGCTATACAGAGAAACCCTGTCTCAAAAAGCCAAGAGAGAGAGAGAGAGAGAGAGAGAGAGAGAGAGAGAGAGAGAGAGAGAGAGAGAGAGAGAGAGAGAGAGAATTATATGTTCACAGAAAACAAACAAATAAAAAACAACAACAAAAAACCAAAGATAGTTCTTATAAGATTCACCCTTGGGGATGATGATATGCCTCATCTTACTACAGACTACCTCAATACTGTTTTTCCAAGACTTGCTTCCAGAATGGCTTCAAAGAAAGCTGCTGACTGCAGATAATCTCAATTCATCCAGCCTTACAGAGTAGAGTGATCCAGTCAGAACTTGAATTAAGACTCAAGTTTCTCAGCATGAAGAAACTAGACAACAAATGTTAGAGCTAGCTTTCTTAAGCATTTTCCCAATTTCCTTTAGGCCACCCAAAAGAAATACTTGTCCCAAATAAACAGGAAGCCATTTTAAGAAAATGATATCCATTCTCTTAAGGCCAAGTGGATAAGTTTTGGTCTTTCTAAGGCCAAATGGATAAGTTTTGGTCCTTCTATTGGGTGAAAGATGCTTGTTATTATATAGGGACAGCTTACAAGTTATTAAATGGTCATCTATACCTTTTAAGGTTTTAGTCACCTTAAAAGTTATAGGTGATTAGACTCAGGAATTTCTCCATTTGTTGTTCTTTTCTCCATTCTTTTTTTATTATGTAGGAGAGAACTTGAAAAGATAAAGGTGAGATATAGCAATATTATAGGAATAATAAAAAAGAGAAATAGATTATTGAATCTACATTCAAAGTAAAAAAAATCATTTTAAAGCCATAATGTTATATTGGTAAAGATCTTAGAATATTAATACATAGTAACATTATATTTTTACATTGTCATAGATCTTTGTATATTTGTATTGATACAATATTAAGGTGATATTTTGTTACATTGGTATATTTTGTTAATTTGGTATAGATACAATATTGATACAAATTTTGAAGTATTTTTCTTACAACATACTGTATATTTTCAAGTTATATAGATATTGGACCTATGCAACTCATTTGAAGATTTAAAGCTTTAGTCCTTTTTAAGGTCGCTATTACAATCTGTTTAGGATAAATAAGAAATCCAAGTTAATAGTCAGGCAATCAAACTCATGATCATGTTAGATACTAGTTTAGTTAATGACAATAAGATGTGCTACAGATAATAAATGGCTAGGAATAAATGAGTTTGACAATTCAGATATAATATCAATAGGAAAACAAGTCTTTGAAAATCTCAGAAATCCACAAAAATGTGCCATTTAAAGTTGTGTCATCCTAAAAAGTCCACCAGAGAACTCCTAAACCCGATAAACAGCTTTAATGCAGTTGCTGAATATAAAATTAACTCAAACAAATCAGTGGCCTTCCTCTACACAAAGGACAGACAGGATGAGAAAGAAATTAGGGAAACAACACCCTTCACAATAGTCAGAAATAATATAAAATACCT
>NC_034596.1:41103854-41115191 GCF_900095145.1 Mus pahari
TGGGAGTGGGTGGGTAGGGGAGCAGGGGCAGGGGTATAGGGAACTTTCGGGATAGCATTTGAAATGTAAATAAATAAAATTAAAAAAAATTAAAAAAATAAAGTTGTGTCATTATTAAAAGATGTTTTTTGACAATGAAACAGGTTTGTTCCTGGTAATACCCCGAATTTTTAATGATGAGCATTAAAAAACTCCATTTAAAGAATGTTAAATAGTCACTGGGCAGAGAAAATTCCTGAACTTCAATTGCAGACAGAATGCTGTCAAAAAATGGACAAAACATAGACACAGGCAAAGTCAACTGCCAAGCTCTGCCAATACAGGGTGAGCAAGTCCTTCATAATTCCAACTTCACAAATAGGTCTGTCCAATATACTGTGCCAGAAGCCTGAAGATAGATGCTCCAACATCAGGCAGCCAACTATGTCTGTCATGTCTGTAACTTTGAAAGCTGCATGACTGAACTTTCTGCCTAATCAGGTAATATTTATTCCTTCTCATGTCTCTGATGGGATTGAAGACTAGATATTTATAGTCTCACAATTAAGCTTAATTGTTTTAGGATTTAAGATAATGTTTTAGAACTTAAAATCTGTTTTTGGTTTAGTAATACAAATTATGATAGAAAATGGTTTACATACCGAAACCTAAACTTATCAAGATAAGTGAGATTATAGAATACTTCACTCAAAGTTGCCAAATATAGATGGACTGGACTTTATGGGTGACACACCTACCTAATAGTTTTCATAATTGTTTCTGAATTGTTCTTAATGTATATGGTTTGGTATTGTAAGAGAAAGATCCTTTTTATTTAGACAAAACATGGGAAATGTTGGGGGTTGGTCTGGTGCTACAATGTATCCAAATACCAAATACTGGTCTCCAAGATGTGGTTGGCCTCAATGAGGAGATCCTCAAATACAACTAGTGAGGCTATGTAAACCATGCTCCCCACTTTAAAGTTAATTGGTTAATATAAGGCTAGTGGCTGGGATTAGGCAGTAGGGAAAGAATAGCAGGACTTGAAGATCAATTGAGGGATTTCTCGAGAGAACAGGTGGAAGAAGAGAGAAGACCAAAAGAGGAGATGAACTATGAATGTGTGGCCAGAACAAACAGCAAGTAACAAGGACATATGGCTGGAATGTAAGTTAGTAAGTAACACCTAACCAGTCTAGATGTACAGATTGTAAATAAAGTATCATGATTGTGTGTCTTTTATATAGACTAGCTAGATTATAATAATACATTTTACAGGTGGGGTTTTAAGAGGTGAATAGAAACTGGTTGGTCTACAGTTTGCCAGGGCAGGCCCCACTCCCTAAACTAGTTTCATTACATAGGTGGTCCTGGTTAAACTAAGTAGAAACACACACACACACACACACACACACACACACACACACACACGCACACGCACACGCACACGCACACGCACATGCACATGCACACACTTATGTTTAATATGCTTTATAGCACAATGCCTGGACACTTGTAAGACTCCCATAGCTAACATGACCTTACCTTCACTCCCAGCTCCACAACTCTAATTCTTCCCTCAGCATAGTCGCTCAGTTACCTTTAGTTCTAGCTCAACACTTCTAAATCTGTCCTCAACTTAGTTGCCAGTTACATTCTTCTTGCTCAGCACCCTAAATCTGCCCTCAGTTGCATTTCTAATCTCCTGTCTGCTACCTGAGGCCCAGTCGGGGAAGAAGCCAATGGCCACTCCACCAGAGATCTCACATGGCCAGTGGTGCTCTCTCTCTCTCTCTCTCCAAAGCATGGTGAGTTGTGTGTGACACAGCAAACAATGTACATAATAATGAGACTATAATATAACTGTTATAAACACAGTAGGTAGGCGAAGAACAAAGGGTCAACAAGTACACCTCCACAGAATCGGTATTTAGATGTTAGGTACAGAAATCGGTCAGGCAATGAAAAAGAGGAAATTCAGGCAAACTGAGATTTCTACATGTTAACATCTGTTTCATTCACTGAACTGCAAACTTCTGATATATATTCTAAGCTAGGAGTGGAAAATCAGGTCTGTTATCTCAACATGTGGAAAATTGAGGAAGAAGGGGTACTTTGAGTTTGATACCAGCTTGCCTTAAAAAATTAGATAATATTTTAAAAAATCCACTGAGAATAATAACAACAATAAAGTATTATCCAAAGTTCTTTGCTTCCTCCATGTCTTTTGTTTGTTCGTTTTTGACTTACTGTTCTGATTGCTGAGAATTTAAGTATCAGCAATTTTGCTTCTCTTGTTGAGTTTACTTACTCTATTTTATATCATCAAATTCAAAATGTCAGAAAAATACATTTTATAATGAAATACACGTATGAGAAGACATTTAATTTGAAGAAAGTAGTCAATATTAGTGAAAAGGCTCAGAGGGTAAAAACACTTGTTTGTCTTGATGAGCCAATTTTGATCTCAGAATACACATGTAAGGAGGAGAGAATCAACCCCTGTAAGTTGTTCTTTAACATCCATTAATGCACTATCACCCCCTACACACATACATACATGCACATACACCACAAGATAAATACATGTATATTTTCTCCAAAGAATCAATTATAGGTTATAATTTTGGATAATATAATAGCAACATATAAAAGATATTTAAAAAGATTCATTTTTACAAAATAATTATCTCTAAATAAATTGATTTCATTTGAGTGTGCTGAGAGTTACAGTTCCTTTGTTTTAAATGTGTTTATTCTTTTCTGCAGGCCAAGCCAACTTAACTGACTTCATCATGTACTTAAATTCAGAGGCTTGTATATTCAAACTGAAATATCTGCCTTTGAATGTTCATGATAATACAAAAGAACAAGAAAGGATCGATGCAACATACATGAGGAATGTGAAAGAACTGCCAATCATTCTATATCCTTAAGAAAATGTATTCTTTGAAAATAAAATGACACTCCATTCTTAGTGCTTGGAGAATGTACACTGCTCAGGTTTAGTCCCACGCTGGAGAGATTGTTTCTCGGTAGGGTAACAAATGCAAATCTGATCAGGACACAATTTCAGCAGAAAAGACACATAACCACATGGTTTCCTGGCAAAGGAAAGGAAAGACTTGATTAAACTGTCCTGTGATGGCTTCAAATTCAGCCGAGTACTGTTTCACGATGCCTCCTTGAAAAGGAAAAGGGACATGGGACACTAGTCATGATTTCATCATGATTCAAGTTTAAGATTGCTTTGTGATTACACTGGTTCTCTATAATTACTTTCAATAATGAAAAATTACAAAATTAATTCCACTCAAGAACAGAATTTCCTTCAAAATAAACTCTGAGTGCTTTCAGAACTAAATCTTTAAAACCTTGGTACAGACTCACTGGTCACAAAGCACATTTTACTTTTTGAGACAACACAGTGTTCAAATTCATCTACAAGCATAGTTATGTCAAAGTGAGTTAGGATTCTGCATTTTTATGATATCAAACAGGAACAGGAAGGACTGTAAAACTTCTGGCCTAATGCAATCTTGACTCCTAAAGGACTTGTTATCTGTGCCTGTCTTTCATCTCTCCCCTTTCTTCCTGTAGGTAAATGATCATTATGCTTTCAAACCTGTACTAGCTTTACATGTAGTATTTGTCAATTATATATTTTCAACCTTCTACAATGGAAGAACCAATGGCAATATTTCCTATGATTGGATTCAGTACATGGTTTAAGGATAGATACATAACTCAAGTGAGCTGTTGGCATCTATTTTGGAACTAGTGTATATGCACTGAGAGAACCTCTCTCTGCTCCTTATGCATTCAGATACTAGCAAACATGCTATTTCATTACTGTGACATGGTAAAATGTACCTAACAATTAGGGCTAAAAAAGAAGCTTAAAACAGCAAAATATCCAATGTAAATGGCTCAGTTTCCAGGTCAGACTCATCTGAATAGGCTACTGAAGGCAAATGAAACAAAGTACAAATAGAGGCTGATAACAAATTTAAAGGCTTCTTCACAGCAAAGGAAGGTAGCAAAAGATAGATGTAATAAAGTGCAAAATGAGGGAAAATGCCTACCAGCTGCTCGTCAACAGAATAGTAATACTCAGATTACATAAAGAATTCAAAAATCTTATTCTCCTGTGATGGCAGATCCCCTTTGTTATGATAGACACCTATCATGTTGAAATAGTCTGTGAAATTCCCCCTTTTGGGAAGGGGAGTCAAAATTCTAGTTTTGAAGCTCAAAGACAGGATCTTCATTTAAAAACAGTGACAAGAAATACAAGAAATAATTGAAAGGAAATAAAAAAATTACTAGGGAGATTTCATGCAAAAGTTATAGGCAAAAGAATAGGCACAAGTGAGGAACCTTCAGAAAAGCATGCCTAAGGAAGGACAGTGAAAATAAAGACAAAAGGAAAGATAATTCTGCGGGTAAAGTGCCTTAGGAAAATGCCCACCATTCCACTACAAAGAGCTGATACTTAATCTATGTTTGGACCTGGACAAAATGGAGGCTTTTATAGCCTGGAACCATGAAGAGGTATGCAGAGACAGAAACAGACTCGAAAGGCAACAAAATCTAGACATTCTTACAGAGTAACCCAAAAGTTAGTGGCTTTGCCTCTAACTCAGTCTTTTATACCAGTCAACAGAAACCATTCAAGCAAATTACATATTCTGGATGCAAGCAAGAGCTCAATAAAACAATTATGTATGATTGATTAATTTTCAGAAGCCATGTTAAAGATTATAAGAATAAGGATGGTTCAAGAACTAACAAATAAGGAATCTCAATATGCAATCAAGTTATATGTAAAAGTTCAAGTACACATTTTAAAGAGAAAAGTACTATAGCTTACAATGAAAATGTAATATTTTATAAATAAGTGTTTGAAACTAGAATCTGAAAATGGATTGATTTAACTATGCAATCTGATGATAGAACATAAATATACAAAGTATCTTTCTAAAGTATGTGAAGACATTCACCAATAGCATATACAAGTAATATGTGATGCAACATAATGAGAGCAAAGAAAAACTTACTAGTAAAAACATTTAAAACTCTCCAAACTTCACGTTAAAACGGGCAACAGCCAAAAAGCCCCACAAACCTAACATGCCACAAAGGGAGATATACATTTGCACACAGAGAAAGTCATAAGTTACACTATATAAGATAAAGTTGAAGATTTTCTGAAAGCAGGAAGAGAAAAAAATGACTCATCATGCATGAGAAAACAGTGGGATTAATGGCTGATTTTTTTATTAGACACATCAAAACTCCAGACAGAAGGGAAATGTCTTTTTCTCTGTATAGAAGACAATAAAAGAAAATCTGTCAACTCACAATGTTTATCTAATAAAAGTACCCATAATGAAGAGAAATGAAGATATTTTGAGGTATGGGAAAAATATATTGATGGCATATGCATCTTAAAATATATTAAAAGAAATCTTCATTGATTAAAGGTTAAGCAAACCAGGCAGTAACTCAACTCTGTGGCCAAAAATAAATAACCCTATAGCAAGTAAATATGGGGTTATATGTATTGCATATAATTTATTTATAATTTAAAATAAATACTTTTCACCTTTATATACAATAAATATTGTTAAAAGTAATAATTTTAATCTGGCATTATTAACCTAACCTCATATGTTAATGAGATATAACGATAAGAAGGATGAAGTGATAGCCAGGCGTGGTGGCATATGCCTTTAATCCCAGCACTCAAGAGGCAGTGGCAGGCAGATTTCTGAGTTCGAGGCCAGCCTGGTCTACAAAGTGAGTTCCAGGACATCCAGGGCTATACAGAGAAACCCTGTCTCTAAAAACAAAACAAAACAAAACAAAACAAAACAAAACAAAACAAAAAAAGCATGAAGGGAATAAAACATGAAAAGTTTTCAGAACTTACAGTGTTAATTTGAAAATGAAGTATCAAATTAAGATTCATATTCATAGTTCCTACACATCATCATAATGACAGATGTAATAATGAAAATGAATGATGTGTTTTGAGTGTATATCTGCAAACCTCCAGTGTTTGAAAACAAAATTACCAGCATGGCATGTTGGTTGGCTTAGAAACTGTTGATTTAGGAGGGAACATTTAGGGTTAGATTAGATCATAAAGGTCATTTTTCACCATGTGGTTAATGCTTTGTTAACCCAAGAAGAGAGACCTAAATATGGACACTTCCAATCAACTTCTTACAAAATAATTCTCACTATGTGAAGTCCCCGAATGTTGATATATTGCATTGGAAAGTATGCAGTCCCAGTCACTGTGTTTTTATTTAACGCAAAACAGAATAAGTCAAAGGTGGGAATTTTTTCTGTAACAAATTCAAGAACATGTAGAAATGGGTTTGGAAGTTAGTTGTAGACAGGAGATGGACAAAAAGCTAGAAAAAGCCTAAATTATTGATGGTGATTCCGATGGTGTGGAATGAAGAAACAGTAAGCAAAATTAATTAGGGATTGGTTGTGGTCCTTATTCATAATACAGACATTATTTTATTTTATTTTATTTTATTTTACATCTAGCCATTGCTCCCCTTCTGGTCCCCTCCCACAGTTCCTCATCCCAATCCTTCTACCCTCTGTCTCTAAGAGGATGCTCCCCCACCACCAAGGCCTCCCTTCATGGGCCATCCATGGGGCCTCCATTCTCTCACCAATTAAGCACATCTTCTCCCACTGAGGCCAGACCAGGCAATCCTCTGCTGTATATGTCAGAGGCCTTGGACACATGTATAGACATTTATGCTGTCTGGTTGGTGGCTCAGTGTCAAGGAGCCCTCTGGGGTTTGAATTAGTTGAGACTGCTGGTCTTCCTATGGACTTGCCCCCCCCCCCACACTTCTGCTTCTTCCATCCTTCCCCTAATTCAAGCATAGAGGTTCCTGACTTCAGTCCAATGTTTGGTTTAAGTATCTGTGTCTATCTCAGTTACCTGCTGGTTGGGCCTCTCACAGGACATCCATGCTAGACCCTGTCTGTAGGCACATCATAGCTTCAGTAATAGTGACAGGCCTTGGTGTCTCCCCATGAGGTAGATCTCAAGTTTGGCCAGTCACTGAACCACCTTTCCCTCAGTATCTTCTCCATCTTTGTCCCTGTAATACTTTTAGACAGGAACACTTCTTGGTCATAAATATTGACTGTGGGTTGACAACACATTCCTCCTCTTGAGGCCCTGTTTATCGCCTGGAGGTAGACATGGAGTTCCCTCTCCCCACTGTTAGGCATTTCATCTAAGGTCATGCTCATTGAGTCCTGATAGTGTCTCACTTCCCTGGTCTCTGGTACTTTCTAGATGGTCTCCACACCTCCCACTTTTTGAGGCAGCATATTTCCACTCATTCTGCTGGCTCTCTGGGGTTCTCTCCTGTCTCCCCACATCATACATGAACCTGTTCCCCCTTTCCCTTCCCCTCCCCTCCCTCCCTCTGCTTCCCGGGATTATTTTCTTCCCCCCTTTAAGTGGGATTGAAGCATCCTCACTTAGCCTTTCTGCTTGTTACTTCTGAGGATTGTATCCTTGTTGGGCAGTGTGTGTGGGGGGGGGAGAGGGAGTGGGAGAAAACTCGAGTCCCACCAGAGTTGTGGTGCTCTGGGCTGACAGACTGATGAGGACTAGTACATGCTTTCCACGTGGCTCTGGGTGGGTGTCTAGCTGTGGGAAGCCACTGGACCCCAGCTCAGCAGGGGTGGATAAAGGGCAGTGATAACAGGCTCTCAGTCTCAGGCATCCCACAATGGATAGCACAAAAGAGCTGAGAACAAATGGGAGCCCCAGAGGTGGCTCAGTCAGGCCCAAGGCCGGGGAGGAGAGGGCAGGGGGAGAGGGAGCACTGGGTGGTTCCCACACAGATGAGAGTCCTTAGTCTGGTCCATGGCTGGAGCACAGGAAGGCCTTCCGGCAGGAGGTTAGACGTGCTTGTTAGGGGAAAACCTATCCCATCATTCAAGCATGGCAGACCTTGATGAACAGAGACAGTCTATGGTTTTAGAGCTTTATTGTAGAAAGGCAGGGAGAAAGAGGGAAGGTAGAAAAAGGAAGAGAGGCTGGCAATAACCACATGAAGGGGGAAGGGGGAGAGAAGGGACACTAGAGAGGAGAGTAAGAAAGGTGAATGCTAGAGAGAGCAAGGAGGGGCCAAGCAACCCCTTTTATATTGGGCTGGACTATCTTGCTGTGGCCAGGTAAAAATGGGAAGGAGCATACCTGGCTATAGTCAGGTAACTATAGCTTAGAGTCTAGCCAGAATGCCAGGAGCTTGGGACATTATCTGTGTGACTTATTGTCACAGAATTATGGAGTTGGGGGCTCTGTGGTGACAGGCACCTGTCTCTGGGAGCATGGCTCACTGTTCCATCCCTTGTAGAGTTTTCTACTGGGTAACCAGAGAAAGCCTCATTCTACTAAAATAGGCTGCCTTTCATGGCCCCTCAGTATCCTAGGTATTCCGTACTTTTTGGCTAATATGCACTTATTAGTGAGTACATACCATGTTTTTTGGGTTTGGGTTACCTCACTCAGTATGGTATTTTCTAGTTCCATCCCTTTGCCTGAAAAACTTATGATGCCCTCATTCTTAATAACTGTGTAGTATTCCATTGTGTAAATGTACATATTCTCTGCATCCATTCTTCCATTGTGGGACATCTGGGTTGTTTCCAGCTTCTGATTATCACAAATAAGGCTGCTATGAACATAGTGGAGCATGTGCCCATGTGTAATGGTGGGGCAACTTTTGGGTATATTCCCAAGAGTAGTATAGCTGGTTGTTCAGCTAGATTTATTTCAATTTTTATGAGGAAACTTCAGATTGACTTCCAGAATGGTTATGCCAGTCTGCAATCCTACCAGCAATGGAGGAGTTTTTGTTTCCTCTTAATCTACATCCTTACCAAACTGTGCTGTCAATTAAATTTTTTTATTCTTTTAATAAATGCTTTTTATTGGATATTTTATTTATGTACATTTCAAATGTTATTCCCTTTCCCAGTCCCCACCCCCCGAACTCCCTATCCCATTTCCTCCTCCTCCTGTTGTGCCCCCATCCACCCCCCCCCATTTCCTCCTTCCCACCCTTGCATTCCCCTACATTGGAGCATCGAGCCTTCATGGGACCATGGGTCTCTTCTACCATTGATGTCCAACAAGGTCATCCTATGCTACATATGCAACTGTATCCATGGGTCCCTCCCATGTGTACTCCTTGGTTTGTGGTTTAGACCTTGGGAACTATGGTAGGGTTGATATTGTTGTTCTTCCTAAGGGGCTGCAAACCCCTTTAGCTCCTTTAGTCCTTTCTCTAACTCCTCCATTGGGGACCCTGTTTAGGAAATTTCACCTGTTCCAATAAGTTTGAGACTCTTTCCCACTCTTATTTCTATTTGATTCAGTGAATCTGGTTTTATGTTGAGGTCCTTGATCCACTTGGAATTGAGGTTTGTGCAAGGTGACAAATATGGATCTATTTTCATTTTTCTGCATACAGACTGCCAGTTAGACATGTACCATTTAATGAAGATAATTTCTTTTTTTCCATTGTATGTTTTGGCTTCTTTGTCAAAAATCAAGTGTCCATAGCTCTGTGAGTTTATTTCTCGGTCTTTGATTTGATGCCATCAATCAATCTGTCTATGTCTACCCTAATAACATGGAGTTGTTATCACTATTGCTTTGTAGTGCAGCTTGAGGTCAGGGAAGATGATTCACCCAGAAGTGTTTTTTGGTTTTGTTTTTTGGATTTTTTTCTGTCTTTTTTTTTTTAAATGGTTTTGCTATCCTAGGGTTTCTGTTTTTCTGTATTAAATTGGGAATTGCTCTTGCCACGTCTGTAAAGAACTGTGTTCGAATCTTAATGAATCTGTAGATTGCTTTTGGTAGAATGGTCACTTTTACTAAGTTAACCCTACCAATACATGAATGTTCGAGTTCTTTGAATCTTCTGAGGTCTTCTTCGATATCATTTTTTTTTTTTTCAGGGATTTGAAGTTCTTGTCATATAGATCTTTCACTTGCTTGGTAAGAGTTACACCAAGATATTTTATACTATTGGTCGCTATTATAAAGGGTGTTGTTTCCAGAATTTCTTTCTCAGCTGTTTATCATTTTTGAAAAGGAAGGCTACTAATTTGTTTGAGTTAATTTTATATCCATTCAATTTGCTGAAGTTTTTTATCAGCTGTAGAAGTTCTCAGGTAATTTTTTTTTGGGCTTGTTTATGTATACTATCATATCATCCACAAATAGTGATATCTTTATTTCTTCTTTGTATCCCGTTGATCTCCTTTTATTGTCTCATTACTTTAGCTAGAACTTTGAGTTTAAGAAAATCCTGGTAAGAAATGAAGAATACGATATTAGAAATAGATTAAGGACTATCCTTGCAATATAGGTACAAGGAACATGCTAAAAAGAGTATTCTTGTCCTTGTACTATACAGGATGGAAAACTTAAAAAAATCAAGGAATTCAGGAATTTGGTGGGAGAATACTAACAGTAGAGCCTACTGTCTGACTAATTTTTACTTTTTCATGTGAAAGCTATAATGAAGCTAATTATTAATGGATAGATTTTGAGTCTTCCATCTCAGGCCCAATATTTAGGGCAAGATAATACCCATCTTTCCCAAGCACTTAAAAAAATTAAAGAGCAGTTTCCAAATACTTCTAGGATGTTATTACCTCAATGCCAAAGTCCCATCATTTACCCACCTTCATTCACATGTTACTGTAATTTGCCATATATTCATTTGGAAACTATTTTATTTTACATCCTAGGATCTACTTACTAGTTACAGCCTTTTAATACATAATGAAATGAATAATTCACTTTAAAATCCACTTCTGATTCTAATTTTGTATTATTTAACATGTAAATAACTTTCCCTTTATCTTTATAAAATGTCAAAGTCAAAAAATGAAAATAAGAAAGTAAGCCAATTTCAAGAAAAAATAAGCAACATAATCTGTTAAATTGGGAAAAATATGGGGACAGACGAAAAAAGAAGAAGGAAGATGGAAAGAGGGGGAAATGACAAAGATTAATTTTTGATAAAGTTTCAGTTACTATTTTAACCTTTTACATCAAACTTTCATTGATGTCAAATACAAGAATATCTTACGTTATCTGTGATCTTAAATTTTTTCTACTATTTTTAATTAGGTTTAGTAAATTCAGCCCTTATAGTAAGATCTAACGTATGTTTTTAATCAGTGAATATTTCTAGAAGAAAAGATCAAGATCTGTTTTTAAACACTAGAATTTATACTTACCCTGGATTTTTATGCCAATATCATGGTACAAATTTTACAGTT
>NC_034596.1:41115239-41125421 GCF_900095145.1 Mus pahari
TCCCCTCACCAGTCCCCAGTTGTTTTATATTATCATTTGAAACATGCCAGTGTACTTTATCAAACTTTAAATCAATTTATTATTAAATTTTGTGGTAGTATGATAAGAAGTGCATATATAAATTAATGAAGTGGCATTAGTAAATGTGATTTTTTTTACTGTTTCTTATTTCCTTAAGCTTTATAAATTTCAGGATAGTTTTGCATGTGTCTTAGCATTTCTATTGCTGTAAAATGACACCATTATCACAACTTCTTACAAAGGAAAATCTTTAATTGGTGTTGGCTCACAGTTTTAATGGTTTAGTCCATTAGTCTATCATCATCATGGTGGAAAGCATGGCAGAATGCAGGCAGAGGTAGTGCTGGAGAAGAAGCTGAGAGTTCTACATCAGGGTCTGCAAGTAGCTTGAAGTGAATGCTACACTAAGCCTAGTTTGAGCATCTGCAACCTCAAAGGCTATCCCCATACCAACATACTTCCTCCAGCAAGGCTACACCTACTCCAACAAGGCCACACTTTCTAATAGTGCCACTTCCTATGAGCTAAGGATTCAAACTCATGAGTCTTTGGGGGCCATGCCTATTTAAATCATCACAGCATGTGAAAATAAAATCTTGTATTTACTTTTTGTTTGATTGCCTGTAACAGTGTTTTAGTTCCTCTTATTTATTCTCTTTGTTCTGTTGAATCCATCAAATTTCCAGATGTTTCATCAATGGAATGTGATAAGCAAGCTTGTCAGATTTGGACTTTGAACATGTTTTAGAGTCACAGAAAAATTATAAAAGCATATAGTTTCTTCATCCTTTTACAGTTTCTGTTGCTCTCAGGGATTTGCACACTTTACACAATATAGATTGGTTATTTCTCATTGGGTCATTGACTGTGTTGATCTAATTCATTGAACAAGGTTTGTACACCTTAAATTTACTTCATAGTTATTCATATTGGGAAATTTCCAAAAATAGAGACAATATTAAATACGTGTTTCCCATAAAATTTCAAGTCACTTATTTTAGTACATAAGTAGATTTTTTTTATTTTTGTTGTATTGATTAAGTTGCAATTCTTTCATAGTAAACCTTAGTTCCCTTATTTTCTATATACTTTTAAGATTATTCATGTTACTACCGATGCAAGTTTATTTCATTGTCTCAATTACTATTTAATCAATTATCTTGTGTTTTGTTATTCTCACACTTTGCAAGTAAACAATGTCTTTGGTAACTTTAAAAATAATAGGGTTTAAAGATTTTTATTTAGTAAACATAAGAGATAGTTTACTTCATTGGCTAGGTTTTGCTTTTTTTCTTATTATTTATTCATTCATTCACTTATTGGTAACACAAATGACATGGATTAAGTAAAATTTTAATATAAACTAAAAAATATGTTGATTTCCTAGTCACGATATGGGGAACTTACATTACAAGCTTTATACACAAATATATTTGCCATCTTGGACTTCTTCTTTAAGAATGATAATATGAGTAATTTATTTTAACAGAAATCGAGGCCTAGTCAGTACCAGAAATAAGATATTGCTTGAATATATTTTCTAGTCTCCTTTCATTTGTTAGCTATGTTAAGATCTGTTGCACAAAGAGTAAAATTTGATAGCACAGCTCTGTCCATAGTCATTAGATAAAGTCATCTGTTCTGCTATCAGTGAAGAAACAGAAATGAAAGCAAAAACCAATAGGGTTTTCTAGTGTGTTCCCTAAAAATATGAGTTTAGAGAAGGAATGAAGGAGCTGATGGAGATTGCAAACCCATAGGAAGGACAATAATGTCAACTAATTGAATCCCTCAGAACTCCCAGGAACTAAACTACCAACCAGAGTATATATGAATGGGTCCATGGCTACAGCTACATATGTATCAGAGGATTGCCTTATCTGGCATCAATGAGTGGAGAGGCCCTTGGTCCTGTAGAGGCTCAATGACCCAGTGTAGGGGAATGCTAGGGTGGAAAGGTGGGAGTGAGTGGATGCGTGGATGGAAGAGCACCCTCTTAGAGGCAAAGGGGAGGGGAGATGAGACATCTGGTTTGAGGAGGGAAGACCAGGAAGGGGGAAGTAATTTGAAATGTAAATAAATAAAATAATCAATTAAAAATATAATACTTATAATTCTATTCCTAAAAGCACAATCCTTCTCTCTAGGGTAACAGAAAGAAAAATAAGATGCATTTTCACATCACATGCACAAAACAAATGTGTGTTGGGAAGTTTATCTTATCCAAATAATTTCTTTCTGGATTATTATAGTGCATGGAAAATTCAAAGTGTTTTTTCTAAGACCAGCAAATGTCTTTACTCCAACTTGTATTTTCTTATATAACACAAATTTCAAATCACTGCTGGGTCTAGAATATACAAAGAGAAAGGACCACCTAAGCTTCCAAATCAATAAACTCAACTTTGATGATAATGCAAGCCAGGTGCCTTCAAAATAAACAGGCACACTAGTCTGTGTTACTGTTGAGAGTTTTGTAGCAAAGCTCATTTCCATTGTGGGGAAAGGGAAACGCAAATAAAGACTCTGATGTGTAACTTATCCACTTAATTATTCACACTTTAGAATAAACTAAGCACCCTCACATGATATATTCTTCCTCAAGACACGTCTTGACTGCAAAGATGGAAAACCAATGCTCCCCCCTTCTTTTCCCTATATGAATCATGGCTCTACTCTTCTCGCCTTTAACTTTTAGGCTGGAAGTAGGGTAACCAGAGCCAGTCAGTCACAAAGCATCATGCCAAAACACAGGGAAGAATACATCCTGGCATTCCATATGTTGGTAATTTTTTTTTTTTTTTTCCCAACGGGCTCTTCACAGCTGGCTTAAGAAACATTTTGCAACTTAAGCTTTGGCAACTCACTCTGAATTGGCATTTTATCTCTATAGTTACACATTTAGAAGCAGAGAAACACTCCTTTTCATTAAAGTGTTTTGTGCCTAGTGCAGTGAATTCACCAAGGCAAGATCAGGTTGGGTAACAAATTGGCTACGTGTTTCTATATGTCAAAGAGCAATTGCAAACATTGTTAATTTTTCTCTTTTTTCCACTTCTTTATATCTCAAGGGTGAATTCCAATGACAAATTTGTTTAGGAAAAGGACTTATTACTCAGTCAGTCAGGATATATTTGGTTTCTTCTATAGAGACATACAACACATGCAATATGTTTTACAAAACTATCATAAGGTGATTCCCTTACCACTGGCCACTCAGTATTTTCTCATTTGTTGTTAAATCCTCGGTGGCATTTTCAGTAAGAAGTGTTCACTAATGGTGATGTAAGAAAGCCTGGTGGTTATACGAAATGCAGATTTACTTAATTGAACTAATAAAATAAATTAGAGAAACTCAAGAGAAGATGTTTTAATCACAGTGTTAGGATTAGGTCTTCCTTCTTCTTGAGCTTCATGTGGTCTGAATTGTATCTTGGGTATTCGGAACAGAAACTGAAAGAAAAGTCATCCAGTGACTGTTCTACCTAGGGATCCATTCCATATATAGTTACCAAACCCAGACACTATTGTCGATGCCAACAAGTGCTTACAAACAAGAGTCTGTTGTAGTTGTCTCCTGAGAGGCTCTACCAGTGCCTGACAAATACAGAAGTGGATGCTCACAGCCATCCATTGGACTGAGCACAAGGACCCCAATGGAGGAGCTAGAGAAAGGACCCAAGGAGCTGAAGGGGTTTGTAGCCCCATAGAAGGAACTATAATATGAATGAACCAGTACCCACAGAGCTCTCAGGAACTAAACCACCAACCAAAGAGTACACATGGAGGGACCCATTTCTCTAGCCACATATGTAGCAGAGGATGGCCTTGTGGAATATCAATGAGAGGAGAGGCCCTTGGTCTTGTAAAGGCTCGATGCCCCAGTATAGGGGAATGCCAGGACAGGGAAGCAGGAGTGGTTGTGTTAGTGAGCAGGGGGAGGGGGAATGGGATGGGGGGATCTGAGGGGATAAATTTTGCAATGTAAATTAAAAATACAAAAAAATGGCTTAAATAATATATACTTGTGAAGCTGAACAATGACTATATGAATACTAGAGAAGATGAGAACCAGGCGGTTTCCCAGTTCATGAGTATGAATACATCAGACGTTCCCAATTAGGCAGGTAAATACTGGAGGAATGTTAAAGTGCCACTGTCTTCAGCTCACATTAGTAGGCAAAAGGAATTGGCTTGCAGCAACAGCCGTGAGAGCAAACAGCATAAATACACTCAACATCAAGGGGGAAAAATCAGATATACAAAAATGAGTTAGTTTAACTTTTTACTTGCTTGCATCTGATTGACTGCATAGAGTTAGTCTGTGAGGTGCAACTTCCCTTCTCTGTTAATCCTTTCATAATATGCCAAATAATTTTCTCTTACTTGACTCAATATCCAATCAAGTGGAACATCAAGATTAACCACTACACTTGGCATTCCTCTAATTACAGAAATGAGTAGCACCAAAAGTTGCACAATAAACAAAACAAGTTGAAAAATTTGTGGATTCCCAAGGCCTGACACTATTACAGAGGCTATGGAGTGTCCACAAAAAGAGGCCTATCATGACTGCTCAAGACCCAACAAGCAGCTGAAAGAGTCAGATGCAGATATTTGCACCCAACCTGACCCCTGTGGTTGAATTAGGGAAAAGCTGAATGAAGCTGAGGAGGGCGACCCCGTAGGAGGACCAGCAGTCTCAATTAACCTGGATCCCTGAGATTTCTCAAACACTGGAACAACCAGGCAGCATACACCAGCTGATATGAGCACCCCAAAAGATAAACAGTGGAGGACTGCTGGGCCTAGGTTCAGTCAGAGAAGATGCACCTAACTCTCAAGAGACTGGAGGCCCCAGGGACTGGAAAGGTCTGGTGGAGTCGGGGTGATGGAATGAGGACCTCCTCATTGAGACTGGCCGGTTGAGAGAAGGAGGCATGGAATGTGGAACAGTCAGGGTGGACTAGGAGGGGGGATAAAATCTGGAGTATAAAAACAAGATTAAATCAAAATATAAATAGTGTGACAACTAAACATTTAAAAAAGGGAAATTTTGGGCAAACTTGCAATGTGATTATTGTCCTTACTCTCTATAAAGGGAAGCTTCTCTCTTTGTGCTACTTAAATTACACAAGAATGTAACCAATATGACATTTTCAAATAAGTTCTCTAATAATACTCATTATATATAGATAGATAGATAGATAGATCAATGCTAAATGCTGGACATACTGGCTTTCTAAACATAGGAAAGAAACAACGAGACTTCTCCATGCACCTACCTTCCTGCCCAAGTGCTCCTGAAATATTTCTTCCAGCTCCTTTCTTCCTTTTCTTCAGCTTCTCCATTATGCTGTGTATCTTCACATTAGAATTAATGTTTGTCCACATTCGATAGCAATGCCAGTTGTCAATAAAACAGTAAATCCTGTTTTCTATTTGCAGTTGACAATGTATCTGATATGTAGGAATGGAATTTCTGAATTTAGAGAAAAATACATTAACTGGAAGAATTGTAAATAGATGGATTGCCTAAATTTACAGTTTCTTAGAACAATAACACTACTAAAAGTGATTATATTTTTGTAGACAATTTTTTTTTTAGTTTTATTAGGCCTAAATACTTTCTTTGAAAAAATATTTAAGAAGCATCTATTTTCTTTGGATTGCAATTATTTATTTGATTTTTTTACTTTCTTTCTCAGTGAGATAATATTTTAATTTGCATTACTGTCTCATCTGCTGGCCTAAGAAGTCTTTGAAACTAAGAACATTATCTATGTGCCCTTCTAACCCATACCCCAGAGCACAGTAAATACCCTGGTATGAAGTAGATGCACAATCAATATCTTTTTCTACAAGAATTGAAGCACACGAAGGACGTTTTCTCTTTGTTTAGAAAAATGAACCTGGTGATTCTGCAGACATATTTTCAAAATGTCTCATTTTTCATGATTGTGAGCTACTGCATATGGCCTAGAATTCTTGGAAGAGGGAGAAATAGCTACCATTCTTATTTTACAGAAAGTAATAGATTTCACCTCATAATTTGAAAATACACTGACTTTTCTTACATTCTCTGGGCTTGCCTCAGGCATAGAGACACCTATTTTAAAGCAAAATACAATTAGCGACTTTCATAAAGGAAAAAAAAATACTACCTTCATTTACCCTCCTGTGTATCCTGATGCCTTGTGACAGCTCATACCCTCTGTGGACTCGTCTAACAATTCTCACGTGGCAACCTTATACTGTAACAGGGTAGAAATGTAATTGTGCTCTTGTTAAAACATGTTGTAATGTCAGGCACATGGTGTTCTAATTCCCTTGGTAGGACCAGATAATCAGAAAATTTTCTAGCTGCAAGAGGACTTTGAAATAGCATGTGACATTTTTACATCTGGCCATAATTTCATGCTTTGCCACCTTTGATCAAAGTGTCATCTTAAATGAAGGCAGAGACACAGGAAATGAATGATAGCGTAAATTCAAAATATAACAGATTCATTAAATCTGAAAGCAAAACTTATATGTGGTAACAATCCTCCTCTCAAATCCCATGTGGGGAATGAGTCAGATGAATTCAGATCACCCTACAGATAGACCTGTATTTTCACTTCCCTAATATTATTTATGGAGAGCTTGTTACCTGACAGAAAATTACTTATATTCTGGGGTTCTCAAATGCAGGATAAGAAAATATAGAGTTTGTTAAACATAATATTATGGTATATATTCTATTCCTGAACATGGAGGAGAATTCAGATTTATTTATTTTACGTCTATGTTCTAACATGATAACATTTTGATGAAGCTTTACAGTACTAGAATAAAGAAAATCATAAACCAAGAGGCCTTTCACTGGTAGAAAGGAGCTATACTAAAGCACTACCCCAGTCATTGAACCTCTTATGAGTTAATCAGCCTCCCAGAAGTTTCCTGTAAGGTGTGGTTCTTTTCTGAACTTCCATTCACGTTTTTAAATTATTGAATGTAACTGAGCACATTGAACACAGTTGAAATTCTACACGATTTTATTACCCAATATGAAAACCAGGAGTCATGAATTAATGCTTATTTTGAAGTTTGAGGTTACAGAGTAATTTGATCAAATATTAAAGATAGTTAAGTTACTAGATTAAATCATTCCTTAATTTGATAAAATGTTGGCATAGTGGTTGTTTAATAACATATTTATGTAACTGTTTTATTAGAACATCCTGAAGCCAAATGAAGTAAAAGAGATTATGCTGTATTTTCCTCTGACAGACAAGGATCCTGGAAGCAGCTGTTGCCTGAATCATATTTTCTCATGAGAAAGGATATGAAAACACCAGGGATCCTAATAATATCCAAGAAAGGAGCCAGATGATTACCAAGGCTAATCAGGATTGTGTAGACTCAGAAAACTTTGAGACTATAATAGGATTACACTTTCTGTTCCTCAAGGCACTGGATTTGCATATCACACTGGAAGGCTTGAGATGCCAGAATGGCTCTAGCAAAGGCAGGTTGGCTTCCAACACAGCCAGAATATCCAGTGTTTTCCTCATTGTAAAGGGAAAAATAAAAGTCTTCTTATCAGTATACCGCTTTCAATCCTCACAGGATTCCGTCTGATAGGAAACCACACAGAAGTGAATGTGCAGAAGTCTCACTCTGAGTGCTCAACATAGCACGTTATCACTCAAGAGCAATCATATCCTCTCTATATATTTTAAACCCAAGTTTTCACAAAAGTCACATGAGTCAGAATTTAGATAAAAGATGCTTTCTCTTAATGAATACAAAAGATAGACATTATGGGATTGCTTAGTAATGCAATCTATCAAACTAAGATTGCAGATCTTTTAAATATTTTAACAGTGACAAATTAGAATAGCATATACTCTCCACTACCAAGACATTTTCCCCATTTCTGACCAAATAAATTGGAATGAAGGCATTTTCATTACTGCTGAGTGTTTAAATACATTTTTTTGCCATGTTTTGCTGTTGAGCATGGAAGTACTATACCTGATTGAAAGAGACTGTCGACTTGGAGTGAGAAAGAGATCAAGGAACTTGATTATGCAGCATTGCACTAACCAGTCTTTCAGAAACATCTAAAAATTGCTTTGCAAAATACTCATTTGGGTTTAATTTAAACACATTTAAAATTTTACATTCATCATTTTCAAAAATAAGGAAATGATTCTTGATATATCAAAATAGTATAAAGCTTCCTTCTCTGTGAAGGTGGTTACTCATCATATATGACCATTTGAATATAAACATAAATTTAATAAAACTAAGGAACATTGAGTTTCTAGTTACATTATCTTCACTTAGTAGCATAATAGACAAACATGACAGCAACCATAATATGGAGTAATGCTGATATGGACCATTTCTTTCACAGTAGCAATTTCTATTGAACACACTGCTCTAAACCATTTCTTTGGCTAATGTTAAGCTTTTATCTGACACAAAAAAAGCCTATTTAGTTATTTAGTTTTAGAAATTATAGCATGTCATATTATTGTACAAAATACATAACATATCTAATAATGTCTATAAACAGATAATTCAAATAGAAATATAAATTTTATTCTTAATTAGTCAAATTTTAAAAAGGAGTTTATCAAATTATGAAAATGGGCACAACATAATTCACTAAAATAGAAGATTAATACATTCATTTGTTGATGAAAGGATACTGTTAATGACCTCCAAGGGAAAAAGAGTTGGTTATTCTGGATTCAAATAGAAGTGACATTGCCGAGGTACATAGACTTAGGTTTCACTAGTTTCCATTGTTTCATGAAACATTATAGAAACAGCTATTCAGAGACAACATTGAAACCTCTCTACAATTATGTTAGTCCAGCTTTGTAGAAGGATCAGTGTAGGGTGTGGTTTTATTCTGAAAACTTCTCCCTCCACCTCTTTTTGGAAATAGATTTTTTTCTTATGTAATATATCTAGATTACAGTTATTTCTCCTTCTATACCTCCCTGTTCTTCCCCACTTTCATATCCATTTCCTTTCTGTGTTTTGTTAGAAACGAAGAGGCTTCTAAGAGATAACAACAAAACAAATATAATATAATTAATATAATATAATATAATATAATTAATATAATATAATGAAACAAAATCATCCCACTGGAGCTGGACAAGGCAAGCTAACAGAATAAAAAGATGCTCAAGAGAAGGCCAAAAAATCAGAGTCTTACTGGTTTACATACTCAAGATTCCTTAAAAATACTTAACTGAAAGCTACACTATATGTGCAAAGGACCTGATGCAGACCCGTGTAGCTCCTGTGCTTGCTGCTTCAGTCTCTGTGAATTCATATGAGCTTTGTTCAATTGGTTTAGAAGAACTTGTTTTCCTAATACTCTTCATTGCCTCTGGCTATTACACTCTTTCCAACTACATTCTGTGTGCTTCCTTGAATTCTTAAAGGAAAGACTTTATGACGACATCCCATTTAGAGCTGTGTGTTTCAAAGTCTCTGTGGTGGTCTGATTCCTGGGATATCTGCCAAGGAAGGGTGTTAGCAAGGTGTGCAAACAACCCAAAAGAAAAATGTATGTTATAGTCAAAAAAGCTTAATGGAGTTGGAGACCTGAAGAGGGTTTTGACATGAGACATGGAGATGCAGAATTTGTAATTTGCCCAACAGGTTTTCAGTCTTGTTTTGGTTCAGTATTTCCTCATTATGTTCCATTTCCTCCCTTTTGAAATGTATATTATGTATGTTAGACATATGTGATAAGATTTTTTTTATTTTGTTTGTATAGAGGAAACAGTTAAAAGATTGCAATGAGTCTCAGAAGAAACTTTGAAATGATTTAGACTTTTAAATGATATTGAGACTGTTATAGACTGTGTGTTCTTTAAAAGTTGGACAGAATGCAATATTTGCATTATGATATGGATATAAGCCTATGGGAACCAGGTGGAATGTGTTGGTTTGAATGTAAATCATCCCTATATACTCCTATAGATTGGCACTCTTAGGTGTGGCTTTGTTAGAGTAGGTGTGGCCTTTGTGGAGAAAAGCACTGGGGGTGGGATTTGAGGTTTCAAATGTTCAAGCCAGGCCCAGTCTCTCTCTCTGTCTCTCTCTCTGTCTCTCTCTCTGTCTGTCTCTGTCTCTGTCTCTGTCTCT
>NC_034596.1:41125426-41128508 GCF_900095145.1 Mus pahari
TCTCTCTCTCTCTCTCTCTCTCTCTCTCTCTCTCTCTCTCTCTCTCTCTCTCTCTCTCTCTCCTGCCTAGTGACTCAGATATAAAACTCTTGGTTCCTTTCCACCACCATGTCTTCCTGCATGTTACCATACTTTCAGCCATGATGATAATTGACTAAACCTCTTAACTGTAAACTATTTCCAGTTAATTGTTTTCCTTTATAAGAGTGGCCATTGTCATGTTGTCTCTTCACAATCATCAACTTTGAGAAAGATAGTCTCTCTTTATTCATAATATCTGATACTAGGTCCCTATATTTGTTCCCACCTGCTGCAGAAGGAAACTTCTCTGATGTTGGTTGATTAAGACCAGTATCTATAAAGTATAGCAAAATGTCATTAGGAGTCATTTTATTTCCATGTCTTTTTTTTTCTTCATATTTCAGTATTATTTAGTTTTATTTTAGATCCCTGGGTTACCTAGTCTCAGGTTCTTGGTCACCCAAGCAGTGCTATGTGTAATTTATATTACTTTTTAATATGAAAATATTAAATTAAATAGTCCATTGTATATCTCCTTCAAACACTCTTTGCCTTGAATCTAGCAATAAATATTAATAGGTTAGTCTTAGATTGGGCTTTATAATTTATAAAATATTTTCATACATATTTTATCTTTGCATTGACCTTGTCAAGGCAGTTGGGCAGAAAGTATTTCTCTTCCCAAGTAACTCCAGGAGTGATGAGGCCAGGATTAGTGTCTAGGTTTTCTGAATTTTTGATGAAAGGCCCTACCCTCATTCTCTGAAGAAATATGAATAGAATAAACTATGGTCTATAAAACTTGGTATCTTGTCTTCCAATCTTACTTCATATTTCTGTAGTTTTTAAGCATGATCCCCTTTCTCCAAATAAAACTTTATATATATATATATATATATATATATATATATATATATATATATGAAATGGAGCAAAAAAGTTAAGATTAAAATACTAAATAAAATCAGAAACACGTCAAGGGGATTCACAAGCATGAGGAGCTGAGACTGGCCTCTCAATACACAAGGAAAAAGTCAAGCATTATTAAGTATGTTTGTAATCTCAGGGCTGGGGAAACAGAGACAGACAAAGCTGGGGCAAACTGGCAAACCAGTGTGGATAATGAGTAATCTCCATGTGTAATGAATGACTTGTACTGACAGTGATAAGGAGAAAAGTGATGTCACTGATGTCTGACCTCCACATTCAGGCACACATACACATAAACACGTGTTTATATACATACAAGCATATAGCAATTAAAAATCTGAAAATAATATGTATAAAAATTATAATTAATTATGCATTTCACTTTTACTAAATATGCTTTTTATACATAAACTGTATTTAAGTGTAGATTTACATCTACAGGAAAATGTTTTGACTGCATCCCATTGGCATCAAATAGTAGCATCCTTTGGAAATGAACTCACGCTTAGAAATAATAATGAAGAATGCAAAAGTGCTATTTTAATCTACTCAGGGCATATAAGAAAATATTATAAATTGACTGGCACAGAGACTACTTGTCCCAACTACTTTTATTTCAATTTGACACAAGCTAGAGTCATCTGAGAGGAGGAAAACTCTGCTAAAAAAAAAAAAAAATGACTGTGTAAGATGGAGCTACAGTCTGTAAGGTAGATTTTATAGAGCATTTTCTTACTTAGTGATTGATCTGGAAGGGCCCACACTTGGGCTGGATTTCCTGGGTGCTAACAGAATTCAGACTGAATAAGCCATGAGGAGCACAATTGCCCATGGCCTCTGCATTAGCTCATAGATCCAGGTTCATGCCTGATTTGAGACCTTGCCTTTGTTTCCTGCAGTGACTCACAGTCTCTATGCATCTCTTACAGATGTCAATAAACATAAAATCTATTTTTTTTCAGATGACTGAAACCATTTAATGCTCACTGCACATGTTTTAATATAAGATTGTTAGTGATGGGCTAGTAAGATATCTAATTCTGTAAAAATGCTTACTTTCAAGCATGTCATGACAAATACACACATGCGCATGTACGCTTATACACACACACACACACACACACACACACACACATACACACACACATGTGCACATGTGCATAGGCACACCAAAAGTAACAATAACAGACCACAACAAATTAGGTAAAATTTATATGATAAAAGATTTGGTTGAACTATTTTGTCCATAGAATTTTCTTGGATGAATATAATTTATAATTCATTCCCAAAACAATTCCACAGAGCATGCCTGCTAAAATTGAACATAAACAGACTCTTGAATATTTGCTGATAAAAACATCTAGTTTGAGAGCAAGTAGAGTTGAGAGTTTTACATGTTTGCCAAGAGATGAGTGTATGTTATTCCTTTATTCAAGGAACCATGCTGAAATTGGACAGCTCCAACTCCATGCAGCTCAACAAGTCCCATGATGCCATAAAACTCTGGAACTATATATTTTCACACACAGCTGGAAATGCTTCAGGCATCATTAGGTTAGAGAAAAACTCCTAAAAGCCGTCTCATCAATTTTAGGAAAAGGTATTTACAGGCAGCATTTGGCATGCAAGAGTAAAAGGCAAATTTTCATATTTTCTGTGCTAGATTAACTGACAAGTCTTTATAAGTATAGACCAGCACATGTTTTATTGTGAAATTTTACAAAAAAAAGTTAAAAGCTTGGCTTCCCACAGAATTCTCGATTGTAGCCCTGTGTCTGGCAACAGGATTAAAGATTAACTCAATAAAAAAATGTTATGATCATCTGTGATATTGAAACCCAACATGAAACTGTTTACATTTAAATGTTAATTTCCAAAAGAATAATTATAATAATATAGTAGCACTTTTTTTTACTTGCTTCATGTTTAATAAATATATAATATGTATTCATATATGTGTACACACATTACATAACATTATATGTGTATGTGTGTAATAATCTATGAAAGACCTTTACAAAAACATTTGGTCATACATTGTTATGATATCTAATTTTTTTTTAATTTTTTTATTATTTTCTTTATATACATTTCAAATGCTATCCCGAAAGTTTCCTATACCCCGCCCCCC
>NC_034596.1:41128519-41153278 GCF_900095145.1 Mus pahari
TCCTTGACCAATTTATCATTGAGAAGAGTGTTGTTCAGTTTCCATGTGAGTGTTGGCTTTCTATTGTTTATGCTGTTATTGAAGATCAGCCTTAGTCCGTGGTGATCTATAGTAGCACTTTTAATCATAGATATGAAGGTCAGGTTTTCCTCTTTCAGCATCCATTGAGTACTGACTGTAATTTTTCTCAATCTACTCCTTCCTGTTAGATATATTGGGAATATTTGGGACATCTATGGTTAATAAAGTCCCATTGAACTATGATTGAAATACTAATAATCTAACAATTACCACAGTTCTTTGATCTTGAAGACTCTGAGGAAATAAGAATCAATCTTCATTGTCTCTATTCAAGTCTTAGCTGGTCATTAATTCTCTGGTAAGGAGGAAGTCTTGGTATCTGTTAAGGCCTTGCTAAAATGTTAATGTCTGGGTGGAATGTTAAGACCTAGGTAAAATGTTATGGCCTAGGTCCAAGTTACTTTGTTAGCCTACTATTATAAGGAAATTTTCTCATATATTTCTACTGTTACTAGGAAACTTATTTATGCCAGAATTGATTATATAGTCTCTTATGTTCTGTGTCCTTTGAAACCAATCATGATAAAATCAATAAAACTGTTTTGTGTAGTCACCCCAAATAAGCTTTGACCAAACCAACCACCCAACAACCTTTCCTGTACCTGTGTATAAGCTTTTATGGTATAAGGTGCCCCTGGGATAGAGCTCTAGCATAAGAGAGATGCCTGCACCAACATAAGAAACTATTTGGGATAAGAGTTCCATTTTGAATAGTGTTTCAGTAAAGTTTAAGTTCCCAAGACATCCCTGGAAACATCCAAGTTGGCAGAAAGAGACATGTACCTAGGAAATGACATCCTATTTTGCAAAAAGAGACGTGTAACTGACATCCTGGTTGGACAAGTTCCATCACTGTAGAAAAGTTAGGACAGGAATATTATTATCAAGGCAAGTCCCCTGCCACAGTTGAATACTGCAACCAATGGGAGCAGGATAAATGTACAACAAAGACATATCCTTAAATCCTGATTGGTGAAGCAGCTTGGCACAGATGTTTGAGGAATTTGGGTTTTAAAACCCTATAGGATCTTAACTCGGGATCCTGGTTCAGCTCATGAATCTAGCTGACCAGCACTGGGGCATATGCTCAATAAACTATCCCCGTCTGATTAAGATTGGTGTTTGTGTGGTTTGTGAGGTAATTCTTCGACCCCACCATTTACAATTGATAAACCTTATTAAATTATCTCTCTAGCATTGATTTTCTATAGCATAATTGTTAAATCTGAGATATCATAATATCCCTTTGTACATGTCTCATGGATGTAGTATTTTCAACATGTTGAGGGCTGCATCATAATCATGAAGTCGCTTTCACAGCTGGGTTCAATTCCAAGCAACCACATGGTATCTCACAACCACCTGTAATGGGATCCAATACCCTCTTCTGATATGTTTGAAGACAGCAACAGTGTTCTCATATATGTAAAATAAATAATAAACCTTAAAAAAAGAAGAATTGTTTTTAAAAAAAAAAAAAGGTTTCATTGAGTGGCCTTTCATACCCTTCTTAGAAAGACTCTAGCAGTTCTCCAACATTGCTTTCATCACTAGCTTTTTGGAAACAACAACAAATTAATCCATGGTCCTCTGATAATTATATCCTTTATTTCTTCGAAATCAGAACCATGTTAATCACCCCGTTGCATTCCCATATTTTGTTGCCCAGCTCGGCATGGACCTCAAGACTTTTGAACCACATTTGCACTTGCTTTTGTATGACAAACAATTGGTTCCTAGGAGCAAGCAGCCACTAAGACTTCTCTTCTAACAAGTTGAAAGATCGGCTTAATGAATCTTGCCCAGAGAATTTGTTGCAGAATATTTGATCATACTGTAAACCATGAGATTGTGTTATTTACTGGAAAAAATTGCTTTTAGTTATGGTACAGCTCTGCCCTGACACACAACTTCAAACAAAGAGTTTTCTGTTTATGCTAAAGAGGATTTTATAACTGTATGTTAAAAGGTGGAGATATGAAATAAAGAGAGTAAGAGACAGCCAGAAGTGCTGATTATAGGGCCACAAAGGAAGTATAAAGGAGGAACATTCAGTTTGAGGGATTTTAGAGATGGTGTGAAGGAAGAATTTCCTTTAAGGGTCTTGGCTGTAGAAGAAAGTCAGATAAGTGCTTTCTTTGCCTCTTTGAGCTAACAGGCCTTCACCCAAGCATCTGGCTTCTGAGTCTTCTTAGTAAAATCAAACAATTGAGATTTTGTTAGAAATAATAGTCTTTCTCATTGTTCCAACACAAACTGAGACCTCTCCTTAAAGAGTTATCATTGCTTTAGCAATTACAGCCTTTCTTTTTATACATGCCTTGGTGAAAATATCAATCTTCCTAGTGCTTCCTAAGTTTTCCAGAAAAATACAAATCATATTTGTATTTAGTTTTTGTTAGTTGTTCTTTTTCACTGTAGACCTACATAAGAGCTATTATTAATAACACTTCTGCAGATTCAGCATTATACTGACTAATTTTCCTATATCAAAGAAATTAGTTCATTACTTTTAACCTCAACATCATGTTACTTCTCAGGATAAGAGCAAGATTTAGTCAGCTACTTTCTTAAAATATCACATGAATCATCCTCTAACCATATTTTTAATATAGTCTTTGCTTTGCCTCCATAATCTGCAAGTATTCTCAGCACTATTGTTTTACAGAGTCCTGTTAGAGTGTCAATTATGCTCTGCTTACAACATTGAAAAACACTTTTGACAAAAAAATGTTTAATTTCATCACACACATATCCTGTTCTTGATGCCAATTTTCATATTACTTGCATTTCATTACTGTGACAGAATTTAGTTGGGTAAATACTTTCAGTGGAAGAAATGTCAACAAATGGCAAGTATGATTGCCAAGTATTGAAAGTTATTGATCTATCAGAAAGCAAATAGAGCAAACTGGAAATGGTATAAGGCTATGAAATCTCATAGCCTATCCACAGTGATATACTTCCTCCAAACAAGATGATATCTCCTAAAGGCTGCATAATATCCCAAAAACTCTGCTACCAATTTTGGGCCAAGTGTTTAAATACCTGGGTTTGTTGGGAAAATTTACTTTTTTCAACCATAACAATCATTTACTTTAGTATGTAACAGACATAATATTATACTGTGTCTCAGAGTGACTGATTTACTCTTTTATGTAAAAATAATTGAATAATGGCTAATCCTAGTTTTCTGCTCAACCAATCTTGGAAGAAGAACCTGAATGGAGAAATTACTTCCATCATAATGACCTCTGTGCATGTCTGTAGGGCATTTTATTAATTTTTAATTGATACAGGAAGAACCAGCCCACTATTGGCATTGCTATTATTGGCCAGATGGTCATGGGTTGTGTAATAAAATAGCTGAGCAAACCAGAGAGAAGAAACCAATAATCAACTCTCCTCAATGGTTTCTACTCTAAGTTCCTTCTTTGAGTTCCTGCCGTGGGTTCCTATAAAAAGAATTAAGCTACTTACTACTCAATTTGCATTTGGTTAGTATGGTTTATCACAGCATTAGACAGACAATAATAGTATATTACACAAAAATATATTGAATCAATTTAAGAGGGGAAATATGCTTGTATTCTAGAATACCTAGCAAGCTGCCTCTCTCTTTCTTTCTTTCTTTCTTTTTTCTTTCTTTCTTTCTTTCTTTCTTTCTTTCTTTCTTTCTTTCTTTCTTTCTTTCTTTCTCTCTCTCTCTCTCTCTCTCTCTCTCTCTCTCTCCTTTATTTCCTTCCTTTCTCTTCTTTCTTTCTTTCTTTCTTTCTTTCTTTCTTCCTTCCTTCCTTCCTTCCTTCCTTCCTTTCTTTCTTTCTTTCTCTTTCTTTCTCTTTCTTTCTCTTTCTCTCTCTCTGAGCTCAGCACAGTGATTGGCTGCGAGCTTCTGCCTCTGCCTCAGAGTGCCAAGTGCTAAGATTGCCTCTCTGCCTTGATGAGGATGTTTTAATGAAAACAACATTTGACTGGAAGGAATAGAATCAAATGTATCCTTGCTAGACAGATGTGTGAATATTAAAGTTGGGAAATCTATAATATTCATAGTGTGTTCAATAAATGGTGGGGATATTATATTCATATAAGCAGAGACTTTTGGTGAGAAGAGTAAGACGACAGTAGAAATGTTAATGAGAAACCACATTACCCAATCCTTAAAAGTCTATGTAAACAACTTTGAATATATTAGACTATAAAATTAGGAGTAGAAATAATGATGTAAGGCTCACCAATGATGTATCTACCAATTTCAGTACACTGAATTTCAAATGTTTCAATTTTTAAGAAGGAGAGGAGAAAATAAAATTTGCACACATTATTTTGAACTGAATCCATTAATTAAATTTTGAACTCAAGCCCAAGATTAATTAAAGTTCCAAGACCATATAGATTACTAATATATTTAAGCCAACTGTAAAGCAATTTTTTTTTGGTAAACATAAAAAGAAAGAAATGAACCATTATTACTTTAGTACTGTAAATAATAGTTCATAATTTGCTAAAAATATGTTTCACAATAGAAATTAAAATTTTTCATGGGTATTAAAGTATGATGTAAAAGCTCGTAATAGTCATTATAGAAATTACTGTATCTTATAATTTATTTACTTAATTTATTACTGCAGAGAAACACCATGATGAAAGCAACTGAAAGAAGAAAACATTTAAATGGGAACTGGCTTACAGTTTCAGAGGGTGAGTCCAAGATCATCAGAACAAGGAACATGGAATCACGGACACAGACATGGCACTGGAGCAGTGAGAGTTTACATCTGATCTGTACACACAAGGCAGAGAGTAAGAGTAAACCTGGCATGGGCTTTTGAAAACTCAAAGGGTATCCCCAGTGACAGCCTCCACCAACAATGCCTTACCTCCTAAGGCTTCCTAAAGAGTCCATGAACTGAACCACGCATTTAAAAATATGAGCTTGTAGTGACTATTCTCATTCAAACTACCACAGAATGGGAACTTGAGCAAAAGATTTTAAGAGAGAGTCAGCAGGTTAAAATCAAAAGAGTTAATATTTATAAAGGGACTAGTGTGTGCAAATCCAAAGCTTCAATATGCAACCTAATAGAGATATGTGGCAGGAAGAGTTACCAATCTACATCTACCAAGTTCATAATCAAAATTCAAATTATAGGAATAAATCATAGATGTGCTTTGAGAGACAACTACATTTTAACACCCAATGAAATGTAAGCAGCTACTATCTATCCACACTTTTTGAATTCATACTATGGCTTTCGATAATTTTTTTTGTCTCAAATATTAAAGTAGCTTTCACCAATAACATGTTATCATGCTATCTTTTATTTAAGCTGACTCTTACAATTGGAGTTACACAAAGTGGCACAGTATTTATGATATATTTGTCAATTCTACATGAACAAACAAGGTTTTTAATTGAATTTGAGACAAATAAAAATTTAAAAGTTGAATAAAAGGCAACTTAATAGATTATTTAAGAAAGAACTTCTATTTTTCTTTTGATTTACAAATCCATTGATATATTCTGATATAATAATTCACATATGTCTGACACCCAAACTAGAAAAATATAAACCTATAAGTCCCTCACATGAAGAACAAGGACCTACAAGCAATAGCAAACTATTCTGTACAATTAGTTCAATACACTCAAGTTCACAAGTATGTGAAATTAACCCTCCATGTTTTCAATTTTTCTCAATGTAGTAATTGACAGAGATGTATTGGAGCCTTTGTCTATCTGACTCTGTCTGCCACTTGAGGTCATGGTGACAGTATAACTCAAATCTTAGAGCACACAATTATCCATAAAATGTGGTTAGGATTTAAACTGATGAAATTCTTCCCAACACATTCTGCTTCTAAGTATACTACAGGCTCTGCAATTAGAACCATTAGCAAATATTTTGTGATAGCAGGTCTGTAAGCCTAAGATCTGTACAACAGTGGGGAATTCATTTTAAAAGGAACAGTCACCCTATTTAGGGCTCAAAATCAATAGTAGAGAGTATCAAGGCAAAACTCAGTCCTCTGAGTTTTTTTAGCAATTACATGGGATAGATTCCAGGGTCTAGGAGAAAATAATAAAAGCACAAATAAAAATTGAAGGACATTGGCTGTGAAGGTTAGCCAAATTGAGGAGGGACATCTAGTAACTCTTCCAGTGGGTATAAATTGAGGATATCGATTATTCAGTTCAGACACCAAGCATCTGACCGACAGATATTATGTCAACCAAAGAATATTAGAAGTGCTAGAAATGTGTGGGGAAAAAGAAGTGTTAGAAATAAGTCATTAATTTGGTGAAGTGTAGAGATTTTGTCCAATTCAATGATATAATATATATATATATATATATATATATATATATATATATATATATTGAGAAAATCTGGAAATATTTCACTTTATCATTGACATTAATAAAATCTGGACACAGGAAAAATACAGAATATTTACATTTTTTTCATCAGTAAGCATAAAGTTATATGGCTAAGAACAGAAAAATACAGTTCATCATAACTATTTTCCTCCTAAAAATAATATTCTATTTTTATTTTTTATTAAAGTTTCTAGTTAAATAAAGGTAATGCATAAAACATGGCATACTTTCATGCAATATGACACTTGAATATACTTAACTGCGTATACCCTTTCCCCACTGTGAGATTTTTTTTTTTTGTGGTGAATGTTTAGAATTAGGTTAGAGACTAGGCAACATTACTGAAGTGCCCATTTTAAGATCCTCTAATATCTATAACTTTTCAGTGTAAGACACAACTCCCATCTTGTTAAGTACTTATTAAGTAAAATGAGAGGCCTGTTTGTTACAGTGAAGGTATGCATGCCATTACTGAACTGTTGGGTAACTATGCCATGGTTGTCTTGTGGTTCACAAATATCAACTACTCTCTCCTGGAAGCTTGCATGGCTCCTTCTGGAACCATGAAAACTAAACTTTAGTAAAGAGATTTTCAAATCAGTTGCAGATTAGAGTATTTTTGTCCTATGTCTTAAGAGGGTGGTGTTTTCATCAACAGGGACTTACCTTTTACCCCTGGGGGTAATAACAATACAATGCTATATTGAGAGATACCTTAAACAACAATGATCAAAAGCTCAAAAGAGGGTTTCTCTTGTCTATTACTGGGGTTTTTGTTAGATGGCCTTTTTCTTTTGGAGAGATCATCATCAATACTGAGGAGAAGATTTTATTTAAACCATAAATGCATATTGTAGAATGGTGGGTTTCTTTGGGGGTGTAGATAGTTAATAGAACAATTCCTTATGTATTTTTCAGACACTTTCCTCTTTCCTTCTGCATTTAATTTGCTCCCTCATGAGAATCCCTAAGCTTTATTTAATTCTCCTACCAGTATTCTGATATTCCACTTGAATTGCTTTTTACAGTCCACAAAGATATTATAAATATAAATGCATATATATATATATATATATATGTATATATACTGTGTAAGTATATAGTAATAGATATATTTATATGAATATAATATGTATAAAATATATAAATAAATATATTAATGTGCAAAATACATATAACAAATATATATATATACATATATATATGTGTGTGTGTGTGTGTGTGTGTGTGTGTGTGTGTGTGTGTGTGTGTGTAAAAATAACAGAAATGATGACTGATTTCCAACAAAAATATGTGAACATAGCCAGATGGGGAAAGGAGATATTATCATTGCTACTTTACCAGTACAAAAATAATAACTGGGGGAAAATAATGTGAGAAATTCCTGGGAGCATTTATAAAAGTTGAAACCATAGGCACAATACAGGATGTATGAATGACTGGTAAATCTTCTGCCAGCATCTTTGGGCAGTCACATTAACTCTGCAAAAGCTTAAAGAGTATTTTGAAATGGCTACAAGGATTCTTCTTACAATAAGACATGAAAAACACAAAACTAATTAACACAAATCTCGGATAATATTGTCAATTCATTCTCAGCAAGCCACAGCATTTCAAAACTAGCAATATAATGATATGAATGAAGTGAGCATGTCTAACTTGTTAAGACTGAACTATTTAAACATATTAAAAGAGGAGTACAAGAAATTGGATAGAAATCACCTCAGTATTAAAGTGAAGGAAAAAACTCACTTTAAAAATAGTAATTTTAGAAGCTACATTGAATATAGTAACATATACTTCTATGAAATAGAAATGAACCTTTGTACAAACTCTTTAAAATATATTCCTATTTAGTCAAAGATAATGAACAATGATGTTTTAGAATATTTGTTATTCTCAATGATATTTAATAATATACTACATATATATGTAAACTCAATGAAAGTATCATCTTAAAAACTATTTATAATAAGAATTCACTGAATAGAATTTAAGAGAAGAAATTAAAATAAGAATGGAAAGAGAATATAACAGCTTTGAAATTGAAAAACGAAGTACAATTCTATGAAATAGTCAAGCGTAAGCCTTTTCCCATACTGAGAAAAATGGAAGTTAAACTTGTGAAAAGGCGTTAGGAAAAGCTTCTGCATCTTTGGACCTAAGTATGACTGCAGATACAGGGACAGGAAATTGTCCACACACTGAAACTTAGCAGCATGCCGGAACTCACTGGGTCAAAATCCCGCAAAGGTGGACTCCACAAAGAGGAAAAATTTGATTGTGAATTTTCCGGTGAATTTGGCCAAACCTGTTCAACTTAATATTAGAAGTATTACATTTTTATGTGCAAGAGGTACTAACATCCAAAACCCCCAAAGGGAACAAAGCATTAGATTCCTATGCATGAAAATCCACAAGCACCAACCACTTCTCATTGAGCAAAGAAAGATTGTTAAGGGGAAAGAAATGCAACCCAGGTGGAAAGGCCACACTCAACTACGCAAGAACATACTTTACAGTCCTGGGGGGGGGGCGGCATGGAATGGATTTTATGCAGCAATCTTCACTAGAAACAGCAGACAAAACTGGACAAAATAATTTAAAATCATATTATGAACAATAGGTAACAGGATTTTATAAATCCAGTATTGGAGAATAGTGAAGTCAAAGTTGTAAATATAGCACTGAATATGGCTTTTGCATCCATATTGGTGAATGACTGAAAAGGTATTTCTGAGAGGTTGAAACCTCAGAACATTTTCACATGTAGAGAATGAGGAAACAAACAAAATGTAAATCAACATGCCAATGGGTGAGACTTCTGGTACATAACCGAGGCTTGGGAATCTAAAGGGCTACAAATTATAATTAAAGCTGAACTGAAAATGAGCCAGGGAGTAAAGCCCAGCTGTGATCATTTCAAATGCTGGTCATATTAATTAGACATGTCATATGCCTTCCAGATGAAAAAGTAAATTCTCTCTGGAAAATGCTAACACTATCCAGACGCTCAAAGCATCTCTGTAATTTCACACACAGTGTTTAAATTACAGTAAAAATGCCACTGTGTAGATAATGAGAGGACATTTTTATGGAAACAGAACCAAAATAAAAAATAAAAGCAGAATCTTAGAGGAAGCATAAAATATACATCCAAGAAACAAATCTGTGATAAATACAACTACTAGTCCATCCTTTCATCTTAACTCAAAACTTTGTCTCTGTAACTCCTTGGATCCATCCCATCATCAGCCACCAAACCCAGATATTATTGCATATGCCAGCAAGATTTTGCTGAAGGGACCCCAATATAGCTGTCTCGTATGAGGCTATGCCAGTGCCTGGCAAATACAGAAGTGGATGCTCACAGTTACCTATAGGATGGAAAACAGGCCCCCCAATGGAGGAGCTAGAGAAAGAACCCAAGATCCCGAAGGGGTCTGCAACCCTAAAGATGGAACAACATTAAGAACTAACCAGTGCCCCCAGAGCTCGTGTCTCTAGCTGCATATGTAGCAGAAGATGGCCTAGTCAGCCATTGTTGGGAAGAGAGGACCCTAGGTCTTGCAACTTTATATATCCCAAAACAGGGAATGCCAGGACCAAGAAGTAGGAGTGGGTGGGTAGGGGAGCAGGGCTGGGAGAGGGTATAGGGAACTTTCAGGATAGCATTTGAAATGTAAATAAAGAAAATACCTAATAAAAAAAGTTGAAAAAAATAAATAAATACAACTATTAGTCAAAAAGATAACATGGATGATAAAGGATAAAAAATGAAAAATACACATGAAAGCCTAAGTGATAAATTTCAGACATAAGCAATATTATGGGAGGAAATAAGTCCAAGTTGCTAGTTCAAATAACATTAGAAATGAATGCTGATTGTGAGAACCAAAGCAAAAACATTCAGCATCAACATCATTCTCTATACACTGTCCTATGTGGTACAAGCTATATAGTATGTTTTGAGGCATGTACAATAAATTAGTTGATATATTTGATTACAAGAAATCTTCAGAAGAGTGGTGGTAAAATCATGATTAAATTTTTTTACTAAAATCAAACATATAACCTAAAGCAGTTCGATCCAGCTTCCTCTGGGAATGAAGTCACACATTAAGGAAGAAAAAAGAAAAAGAAAAAAATACATTCCATGTGGGAAGGAAGGAGAAATGGAAACAGAGGAAGTCACTGGAGATACAGATGGTTATATAGAGAAATATTTACAAGTATCTGTGCAGGTGAAAGGAACTAGAAGCAACAAATGTATCTACTACCCACACATTGATTTTTCAACTCTATTGCCTTATAAGGAAATGAGTATTACTTGGGCAGTGGTGGTACAAGCCTTTAATCCCAGCACTTTAGAAGTAGAGGCAGGGAGATTTCTGAGTTCAAGGCCAGCCTGGACTACAGAGTGAGTTCCAGGTCAGCCAGAGCTATACAGGGAAACCCTGTCTCAAAAAACAAAAAACAAAAAAACAAAACAAAAAAAAACAAAAAAATAGAGGAAACCTTTTTTTCAGAAAAAGCAATATGTAGGTCTTTAAAGTATAAAATGGCCATCTTCCCAAAAGCTATCTACCTATTCAGTGCACTCCCCATCAAAATTTCAACTCAATTCTTCATAGATTTAGGAAAAGCAATTTCCAAATTCATCCGGAATAACAAAAAACCCAGGATAGCAAAAACTGTTCTCAACAATACAAGAACATCTGGGGGAATCACCATCCCAGACCTCAAGCTGTACTACAGAGCAATTGTGACAAAAAAAAAAAAAAAAAAAAAAAAAAAAAAAAACAACCAATCAAACAAACAAACTTCATGGTATTGGTACAGTGACAAGCAGGTAGATCAATAGAATAGAACTGAAGACCCAGAAATGAACCCACACACCTATGGTCACTTGATCTTTGAAAAAGGAGCAAAATCCATTGAGTGGAAAAAAGACAGCATTTTCAACAAATGGTGCTGGCACAATTATCCCATAGAAGAATGCAAATTGATCCATTCTTATCTCCTTGTACAAAGCTCAAGTCCAAGTGGACTAAGGACCTTCACATAAAACCAGATACACTGAAACTTGCAAAAGAGAAAGTGGGGAAGAACCTAGATCATATGGACACAGGGGAAAAGTTCCTTAGCAGAAAACCAATGGCTTGTGATATAAGATCAAGAATCGACAAATGGGACTTCATAATTGCAAAGCTTCGGTAAAGTAAAGGAGACTGTCAAGAAGACAAAAAGGCTACCAGAACTCAAGAAGAATCCAGAAAAACTAATTACCCTTTTAAAAAATGGGGCATAGAGCTAAATAAAGAGTTCTCAACTGAGGAATACAGAATGGCTGAGAAGCACCTAAAAAAATGTTCAACATCCTTAGTCATCAGGGAAATACAAATCAAAACAACCCTGAGGTTCCACCTCACACCAGTTAGAATGGCTAAGATCAAAAATTCAGGTGACAGCAGATGCTGGCTAGGATGTGGAGAAAGAGGAACACTCCTCCATTGCTGGTGGGATTGCATGCTGGTACAACCACTCTGGAAATCAGCGTGGTGGTTCCTGAGAAATTTGGACATAGCACTACTGGAGGATCCAGCAATTCCTCTTCTGGGCATATACGCAGATGTTCCAACTTGTAATAAGGACACATGTTCCACTATGTTCATAGCAGCCTTATTTACAATAGCCAGAACCTGGAGAGAACCCAGATGTCCCTCAACAGAGGAATGCATAGAGAAAATGTGGTACATTTACACAATGGACTACTACTCAGCTATTAAAAACAATGAACTTATGAAATTCATAGGCAAATAGATGGAATTGGAATATATCATCCTGAGTGAGGTAACCCAATCACAAAAGAACACACATGATATGCATTCATTGATAAGTGGATATTAGCCTAGAAGCTTGGAATACCCAAGATACAATTCACAAACATGAAACTCAAGAAGAAAGAAGACCATAGTGTAGATATTTCTATCCATCTTAGAACAAAACACCCATGGAAGGAGTTACAGAGACAAAATATTGAGTAGAGACTGAAGAAATGACCATCTAAAGACTGATTCACCTGGGGATCCATCCCATAAACAACCACCAAACCTAGAACCTGTTGTGGATGCCAACAAGTGCTTGCTGACAGGAGCCTGATATAACTCTCTCCTGAGAGGCTCTTCCTGTACCTCACAAATACAAAGGTAGAAGCTCACAACCATCCAGTGGGCTGAGCATAGGATCCCCAATGAAGGAGCTAGAGAAAGGACCCAAGGAGCTGAAGGGGTTTGCAGCCCTATAGGAGGAACAACAATATGAACTAGCCAGTACCCCCAGAGGTCCCAGGGACTAAATCATCAACAAAGAGCACTAATGGTAGGATTCATGGCTCCAGCTACATATGCACCAGAGGATGTCCTAGACAGACATCAATGTGCGGAAAAGATCTTTGACCTATGAAGGCTGTATGCTCCAATGTGGGGGAATGCCAGTGCCAGAAAGCAGGAGTGGGTGGGTTGGTGAGCAGGAGGAGGGGGAGGAGGACGGAATGGAGGAGGGTGTTCTTAGGAGGGGAAACCAGGAAAGGGGATAACATTTGAAATGTAAATAAAGAAATATCCAATAAAAAAGTATATAATGTTACATTTATTCAAAATCAGATTTAAACATGACAGTTTTTTTATTCTGTAGAGAAATATGTTTGTAGGCAATATATAACTTTCTGAAAAAAATTAATCAAAGGTATAAAATTAGGCCAGAAACAAATTCTCAGAAGAGAATAACAATAAAAAATAAGACAAAAGACCCTAAATCCATTATATTAAAAAGAACATGTACAATAAATATAGACCAGGCTTCTGACTTGGTGCTTAATGAAAGAAAACTGTCATTTAAAAATGAAATCACAAAAAAAATTATAAAAATTAAAATGAAATCATTTTCTTAAGTAGCTGAGTAATATTACATTGGGTAAAAGTACCATATTTTCTATATCCATTGTTCAGTTGAAAGATATCTTGGTTGTTTCCAGTTTCTGACTATTGTTAAAAACAAAACAAAACAAAACAAAACAAAAATTTCTATGAAAATAGTTGAGCAAGTGTCCTTGAGGTATGGTAGAGAATATTTTGGATATATGCCCAGGAGTGGTTTAACTGGATCCTGAGGTGGAACTATTCCTAATTTTCTGAGAAACTGCCAACTTGATTTCCAAAGTGGTTGTACAAGTTTGCACTCCCACCATTAATAGAGGAGTATTCCCCTTGCTCCACATCCTCAAGCACAAGTTGTTACTTGAATATTTTATCTTAGCCATTCTAATGGGTATAAGATAAAATCTCAGAGTCATTTTGATTTACATTTCCCTGATGACTCTGGATGGTGAACATTTCTTTAAGTGCTTCTCAGCAATTAAAGATTTTTCTGTCCAGAACTCTATATGTAGCTCGGAACTGTTTTTCTTTTTTTTTTAATTTGAATTTTGTTGCTAACTTTTTGAGGTCATTATGTATTTTGGATATCAGCTCTCTGTCAGATGAAAGATTAGTAAAGATCTTTACCAAATCTGTAGGCTGTCTTTTTTGTCTTTTGGACAGTGCCCTCTGCCTTACAGAAACTTCAGTTTCTTGAGGTCCCAGAACTTAATTGTTGATTTTAGTGTCTGAGCTATTGGTGTTCTGTTCAGGAAGTAGTTTCCTGTGCAATAAAACACTCAAGGTCATTCTCCATGTTTTCTTCTATCAGATTTTCTGTATTTTGTTTTATGTTGAGGCTTTTATCCACTTACTTTTGAGTTTTGGGCAAGGCAATAGATATGGATCTATTTGTATTTGTCTACACGCAAACATCCAATTAGCACCAGTTTTTGAAGATGCTTTCCGTTTTCCATTGTATTTTTTGGTTCTTTGTCAAAAGTCAAGTGACCATAGGTGTGTGGGCTTACTTCTGGATCTTCAAGTCTATTCTATTGATCAACCTGTCTATTTTTAGGTCAATACGATATAGTTTTTATTACTATAGCTCTGCATTACTGAGCTATTAAAAACAATGTCATCAGCAAATGGTTGAAACTACTAAAGATCATCCTGAGTTAGGTAACCGGAAAAACAAATATGGCATGTTCTGTACTCACTTATATGAGGATATTAGCAATAAAGTAGAGATTAACCGTGCTACAATTTAGAGACCCAATGAAGTTAAACCAAAAGTAAGGCCCAAAGGAGGGTGCTTGAATCTCACTGAGAATAGGAAACAAAATAGTCATCTGTGGTAGATGGTGGGAGGAGACTGGGTGGGAGAAGGGGCAGGGAGGGAAACAGGAGTAATCAAATATGTGGAGGATTTCACAAGAGGGAACCAGAATCAGTGTGTGTGTCTGTGGGGGCGGGGTATCTCTGAGACAAACTAGAAATATAGGATAATGAAAACTCACAGAAACCTATGAAGATGATCCTAACTAAAACTCTTAGCATTTGCAAATATGGATCATGAAATGATCACCTCCTTTAATCAGGCAATACCTCCAATGGATGAATGAGGATACCAACCCAGCCACAAAATCTTCAACCCACATATTTTCCTGCCTATAAGAGGTACAGAGATAGAAGTAACAGAAAGTAGGGGAGTGACCAACTAATGACTGGCACACCTTAGTCTCATGGCATGAGAGAGAGCCCACCTCTGACAGTATCAGTAATATTTTGTTCCACTTGCAGGTAGGAGGCTAGCATAACAATCATCTGAGTGGCTTCAGGTGATGGAAACAGCTACAGAGACCCATAGCCACACATTCAGCAGAGCTCTGGGAATCTTGTTAAAGAGGGAACAAATGGATTGAAAAAGCCAGAGAGATCAAGGACTCCCACACGAAAACCTACAGAATTAACTAACCTAGACACACAGAGGCTCTCAAAGACTGAGCCATGAACCAGAGAACATACACGGATCTCACCTAGTCCCCCTACATATGTTACAGATATACAGCTTGGACCTCATATGGGACCTCTTACAGCAGGAGTAGGGGCTGTCTCTGAGTTGGCTGTCAGCCTTTGCATCTCTTTCTCCTAACTACACAGTCTTATCTAGCCTCAATAAAAGAAGGTGTGCCTGTCCTATACAACTATATATGGCAAGGAGGTTGATTGCCATGGGAGGCCTTTCTCTAAGGAGAAAGGTAGTAGGGAAAAGGGAGAGGAGAGATGAGAGGGGGAGACTGGGAGGAAAGGCTGGAGGAAAAGCGCTGATCTGGATATAGAGTCTATAAACTAGTTAATGGATTTTTTTTTTTTTGGTTTTTCGAGACAGGGTTTCTCTGTGTAGCCCTGGCTGTCCTGGAACTCATTCTGTAGACCAGGCTGGCCTCGAACTCAGAACTTAGCCTGCCTCTGCTTCCCAAGTGCTGGGAATAAAGGCGTGTGCCACCACTGCCCGGCCGGAAAAATATTTTTAAGAAAAATAATATAAAAGGAAAGGCCATTCAGAGACTGCCCCACCTAGGGATCCATCCAGTTACTAAATCCAGACACTATTGATGATGCCAAGAGCCACTTGCTGAAAGGAGCCTTGTATAGCTGTCCCCAGAGAGGCTCTGCCAGAGCCTGACTAATACAGACGTAGATGCTCACAGCCAACCTTCGGACTAAGCATGGGGACCCCAAAGAACAAGTTAGGGAAAGGACTGAAGGTGCTGAAGGGGTTTGCAATCTCATAGGAAGAACAGCAATATCAACCAACCAGACTCCCCCTCCACCCCTGCCTCAGAGCTCCCAGGGACTGTACTACTAACCAAAGCCATGGGAGGGACACATGGCTTCAGCTGCATATGTAGCAGAGGATGGCCTTGTCTAGCATCAGTGGGAGTGGAGGTGCTTGGTCCTGTGAAGGCTTGATGCCCCACAATAGGGGAATGATAGGGTAGTGAGGCAGGAGTGGGCAGATGAGGGGGAGAGCACCCTCATAGAAGCAGTGGGTAGGAGGATGGATAGGGGGTTTTTTGAGAGAAAACCAGGAAAGGAGATAAAATTTGAAATGTAAATAAACATTAAACATAATCTAAAGAGGAGATATATTTAAATAAGCCAATTATGAAAGCAAGACAAGTATATAAATGTAGATTTTATTCTAAAAAGCAGATGCCTGTGGGTCTTATACTCTTAGAATACCCTCTACTCATTACCAAAGCCACTTCAATATTTTTGTTATTTGTTCCAGAAGTACTTCACTGCCACAAACACAGGTATTATAATAAAAAGCCGCAAACTGGGCAAAAAAAAAAAAAATGAAATCAAACAATTTTTCAAAAATTCCTCTCTTGTATATATATTACCAATTATCTCACAAAGTAACATGAATTTTGTATCAGAGTTAAAAGTACTTTACACTCACAGTCGAAATAAAAATTGTGAGTTAAATTTCATTAACAGAAAAATACATATTATAATATGTTTGTAACATAATACCATTTATAAAATGCTAAAAACCTATATGTCGCAGTATATGTCACTAAACTTTGAATGAAAAAGTAATAGATTGATACTAATATGTAAAGCATGATATTATTATTATTCTATAAATAATATTTCATGTAAAAAGTATACTGTGTATGTTTATATTATTTTCCTTTAGTGATGGATTCAGGATTTAATGGTGGATCCTCACAATGTTCTCTTTAATTTTAGATCCAATTGTCCCCTCACTAGGTTCCCTTTAACTGAGGAAACTACATTCCCTTTCATTAAATGTGAGAAGACACGGTGGTTTGTTTCTTGTAATCAAGAGGTGGGCGCACTGAGAGTGTTTTTCTGGACTCAATATTTCTACCTTTCTCTCATGGTTGTCTGAATCTCAGGGATCACTGATTTGTCACAGTACATTTGGCCTCCCTGAAGGTTGTTCTGTGTGAGAGGAACTAAAAGGTGTTTTAATCCTATAGCATATTAATAGGAAGTCCAAAAAGGAAATAATGTGATCGTATATATTAACAATTATAACTGAATAGTTTATGTAACTTAAAAATGAACATGTTTAAATTAAAATGAAGCTTTATTAGTTAAAGTCTAAATATTGTATGCAAAATTCAAAAGTGTAATTATTTTCACATCACAGTAATTATATATTGAGATATTTCCAAATTTAATCATGTAACAGAATTAGATGAGGAAGAAAATCAGATAAAAATTAATTTGTAAAATTTCCCTATGTGCATAATTTTATCACATAGAAAATATAAAGGAAAGGTATTGAAAATGTGCCAAGTATTTATAACAGGATCTTAGAAGTAACATAACAAAAATCAAAACCCAAAACAAAACAAACAGCAACAACAAAACAAACAAACATATAAACAAAACAACCCACCACATCCATGCAAAAAGAAAATTGATAAGGCTTTCTGAAAAACATAGAGACAGACCTCTATGAACTGAGGGAAACCATACTCATGTAAGAGAAAAATCACTATTGTAAAGATACCAGTTTTCCTTAAGTTACTCTATACGTCCTCATGGGACTTTATAAAGTTTGTCAAACAGACCAGCATGGACCTAAAGGATAAGATGCAATAATAGCTTGCATGTGTTGGAAAAGAGAAGAGTGCACAGAAATTGCAATTTACAAAATACAACCCAGGATGATAGGACAAAAGGTCTAGAGAATGCTATCTCTAACAGACTATCATTTCCATGAGACTTCAGATGTGGCTATTCCTTAAACTTGATACACTCACAGGATCCTAGCAGAGGACCTTGAAACATCAATGAAAGGAGAGACCCTTGGTCTTGTGAAGGGTCCCAGTGTAGGGGAATGCCAGGACAGGGAAGCAGGAGTGAGTCGGCAAGTGAGCAGAGGGAGGGGGAATGGAATAGGGGGGTTTTCAGAGGAGAAATGAGGAAAGGGAATAAAATTTGAAATTTAATAAAGAAAATATCTAATAAAAACAAAAGCAAAAACAAACAAAAATAAAACCCCACAGGATTAACCAAAACAAGCCCAATACAAAGGCATTCATACTGTAGGATTCACTTACTATCAGTTTAATGAATTGGGCAAGCGTATTCAATGCCTGCCTATCTTTTGGAAGGCTTATCATTTGGAATGGGCCTAGTGAACTTTCTTTGGTGATAGAAATGCCTTTATATTTAAATTGCTGTGTTGATTATGTGAGGATGTCTATATTTCCAATTTGATTGCTCATTTCCATTTGAATTGCCCATTTTACCACATTTAATTATATATCAAAATGATGGGACAGAACAAAGAAATGAATTTTTAACGACCAAAAAAGTTGTCAAGTATTATAAAGTCTGTGCTACCACTAATTTGCGATATGTTAATCTCAATTTTTCATATATTGTTACCTCTGTTAATTCTCATAGAAAAACTAGGGCAGTACAAAGAGTTATTATTGTCACTTTATTGGGGAGGAAACAAAACACATGGAAGCTAACTAATTTTTCAGGAGTTGTACAAAGCTAAAATTGATAATCAGTTCATTTGTTTCTAAAATTCAACTCTTTATTGTCACTGTTGTAGAGGGCAAGAGGCCCAAGGGTTAACAGATAGCATTAGATAAACCAGAACACCAAAGGAATTGATGTGTATTTATCCAGAAGTCCAGAGTGTATTTTGTTTAATATTCTGGTGATCTTTTGCTATTCTGTGGAGCCATCCCAAACCTGAATTCTCATGAGCACTGTTTCTCAGTCAATAGTACCCATTCTTGTATAAAAGTTCACTGGTGGTGCTTTGCAAAAGACATGTAGTTTGCATCTAAGTTTCAATGTAGTCATGCCTTAAGCTTTGAATGAATGGAAAATAATAGAAGCTGGATTTTTAAATATGTTGAACAAAATATATGTCATGTTGTTATATTCCCCAGCTTTTGTTTTTGTACTTTCCTTTATTTTAGACACCTTGGCATAGACATTATTTTTTAGTTTCTTAATGTAATGACTCTTCAGACAACAAGGCATTCACCGTTCTGCTACTTTAATATAAGAGTAAAGATCAGAAACAAAAATAAATTAATATTTAGATATTTTAAAAGTTTAGAGATATTTTAGATATTTTAAAAGTTGACAGCCCAATATGGTAGTCTATGTCTGTGGACCCCACTACTCTGAAGGGTGAGATAGGAGGATTTTATGAGTTCAAGAATTAAAAGCCAGGGTAGGTAAGTGAGACTTTATCTGCTTAAAACCCAATTAGTCAATCAATCAATCAATCAGAAATTATGACAAACATGCTTACCCCAAAATACATAGCCTTTACTTTAAAAGAAGCCTCAATGCTTCTGTCCCATTAGCAATTTGTAGGGCTGCCTACAGTTTGATGCAAGGAGTGAAAGGAATTGAATTCAAGAAAAGCAAAGAACTTATAGTCAAAAGTATAACATGAGACAAATAGGGCAATATTAGGAACTTGAAGGCCTGAGGCAAGATCAGCGTGTCCTGAGAGGCCCTGAAGGCCTAGCTGAAGATCTTATAATAACAAGTCCAGGCATGTCCAGGAGAGCCCCTTGTTTGGACATTCCTGAGGATGGGTGGCCCCAAGGATAGACATAAACACAGGAACTGTTTTGGGTTATTTTTTGATTGACTCAGTGGCCATCTGGTGGCCTGGGTCACGCTGACCCACCCGGACTGGCCCTGTCCCCCTACCTGGAATTGCTGATGCTACAACCTGCATGTATTATTCTACTGACTTGTAATCAAGCCAATTGTGTGAAACTGCACCAAGTTTCCCAAAAATTCCCCTGACCCCCTCCCTATAACTCCCTATAAAAACCCCTAGCTTTTGAGCCTTGGGGTCGTTTCCTCTGTCTCCTGTGTGAGGCACATATCGGCCCAGAGCTCTGCCATTAAATCTGCCTTGTGCTTTTGCAACAAGAAGGTCTCTTGTGTTTCTCTGGGACACCCTGACTCCCGTGGCGTGGGTCTAATAGGAGCAGTAAGCAACTCAGAGTTAGACCCTCTCTCACTATCTCTATGAACTACACACACAAGCTCACACTCTCTGAAAGGGAATATCACCAGAGATAGTAAGAGGCAAGTGATCTCTATTTTACTCTGAGTTCAGGCTTGTAAAGAAAAAGGAAAAAAAAAAAAAACCAATATAAAATAAAATGAAATGAAACAAAAGCGAAAGTAAATACCAGAATGTGTTAGAGGAAATGAGCTCCATCTATGGAAGACCTGAATGTTACTTTATGTTATATCAGTAACCAGGCAGTGAAAAAAAATGTGAATTTCTTAACCCAGGACAGCACAGGTGCTTTATAGGAATGGCTAATGCAAGGTAAGATCTACAAATAAAATTATCTAAATAATTTAAGATCTCAAAAATAAATATACATTGAAATTAAGTATAGGTTAGGAGAAAAACTATGTTTAATGTCTATCTATACTGCCTCAGAACCATAATTGAGAATTAGGAACAATGAAAAAGAGGAGGAAAACATAGATGCCAAGAGATTGAACTTGAATGTACACACACAAAACAACCTCTTAAATAATGATAATAGAAGTACTCTGATAAAACAAAATTTCCACAGATTAAATGGAATGTAAAAGAATATGTTCATTTGGGGCTTATTAGAAATGACCTATTAACTATTACATAAAGAGAGAACCTATATGTGTGCTGCCTGTGTCTGTGTTTGTGTGTCGGTGTGCCTTTGTTTTTGTGTGCAGTCAACAAATGCTATAAAAGATGTGAGAAGAAAATGATGCATATGTATTTAAAAATGAACATTTGAAATATCTTTAAAATGTGAGAGTGTTGAAAGACAATATCAAACTCTGAAATTAAAAATGTAGATAGGGAGACAGGGGTGCAGAGGAGGTATGGGATGTGGAACAGTCAGAGGGTAGATGGGGGGTATAAAATACAGAGTGTAAAAAATTAACTAATAAAAAAAATGTAGACAGGGTAGTTTTAAATCATGGATGAACTAAATTTCTGAGGAAGAAACTAAGATTTTAAAAAATAGAAAATTATAGTATTTTAGAACATTGCAAAGTTATTTTTGTAACATTGTGACTGTAGGAATTTATGATTTGAAGTATTATAAGTAGAAACTCATTTTGAAATACCCTGTAACCTTTTTAAATTTAAATAATAGAAATAATCAAATCATAATATATCCATGCTTTAATTATTTGACAAACTTATGGAAAATTAATAAAATCATTAAACTCAGTCAAGATACCATTAATGCATAAGGAAAACATAGAAATATTTGGATTGACAAAATCAGAACACAAAATAAAATATCATTGTCACATCATTAAATTATGGATTCTGAAATAGAGAAGGCCAGAGACCTGATTCTATTTCATGTCATTTCTCCAATGGCTAGTATATGTGTTTAAAATTAAGTTTAGACATCTCATTAATTCAGTACTATTTTTGAAACCAATAGTCTAGGGACTTAAGCATAGTATAGTACTGGTAATAATGACCAATATGTTAAAAACACAAAGATAAAATTGCAAAAATAAATACTAATATTAGATCACAAAGGATGTTTTAAAATTGAAGCAATGATTTGAGTTTATATTCTCATCCCACAGCCACAGTCTAGAGAGTTGTTTGGCCCGGGATTGTGTGCTTAATTTTACATCAAAGGAGTCATAAGTAAATCTTAACCTGAATGTGTCAGTTCTCAAAGGTTCCTCTCATGTTCTTCTAAAGATTACACATACACCCACAGAGTTTATATCATGATTAAACATAACAATTTTAATGTACTTAAACAGAAATTATACATTGACATTAAATGAGGTGTTTGAAAACAATGTCTCCACAATGGGATAATATGACTAATTTGTATAAAAGCCATTAACTCTGAATGTATGATCCCTACATGAACCATATCCACAGCAAAAACCAATAAAGAAAAATAGATGCAGATTTAAGGTATAATTTATTTATTTTAATATGACATATATGTGAACATTCACAGGTAAACAATGAAACCAATTATCTGTGCTCTTTGCTATTATAGCTGACTTTGTAATTTATTTACAATTTCATATAATTCCACTTTATAAGTCTACACAGAATTAGAAAAGGTAGGTGAATATTTTGCTAAAATAATGCAAAGATTTCTGTATTGTTTACTACTCTGTTTTACAAAATATTTTTCTCCCTTTCATAATGAGCTAGTAATTTCAATCCTTTGTAATTTTAGCAAAGACGAATAAATCTGGAAATTAATGAGAATAGGGAATAGCCCAGATATCATGACCTTGATCTGAATTCGTCTCTGGAAACGTTGGGAGCTTCTTGATTTTTTTTTTTAAAACCATCTGAAGGGATGCTTATTCTTTCCTGCTTCATTTGCCCCTAAGCTGTTTCATCGTTCCACTTTCTGATCAGTTGACAGCTTGAAGTGTTTATATATCTCAGGTGTGAAAACACAACAGAGAAATCATCATCATGATGCTTGCTGGGTAGAATGCAAAGTTTAATATTACCTTACTTATATTTTACAAGACCACTTTAGCAAGTGGCAGTTTGCCCCATTCTGTACTACTTAGGACCAATCTGCTGCTGCTCTTCATATGAACAGTAGATTCTTGCACCTCAAGCCATTTTTAATTATTCAGAGTTTCTCATAGCCAGAGCTAATTGCTTAAAAATCTCTAATACATTTTTCTTTTCCTAAGGCCCACCCTCCACTTGCCACTATTAGAGATTTAGCTTTGCCTCCCTTCTCTTGCTCTGCATGAATTCTCTCTGGCCCATCTACACTCTATTCATTCCTAAAATCTTTTAATACCTCATCGCTTTTTAATGCTAAGAGATTAAATTCTGGCCCAACTCTTTTCCATAGATGTGTGCATCACAGTTTCTGCCAAATCTTAGTGAAGGAAAAGAACTGCTAATGAACAGAACTCTTGAATTAGGAGGCATCTTGGTGGCAAGCATTTTGCAGAATTTTCCTTCTACCAATATACAAAATTTTTTTATACTAAACAAAAAACACTCTACAAAGAACGTTGATATTTCTGTATAACTTCTGCCACTATGTTGTGCCTTAATGATGCTAAAATGTGGTCCTTAAACCCACATCAAAATCACATAGGACCTCATTAGATATGTACATTGCTGGCAATTAATCCATACTTATAAAATCTGAAAAACTAAGCATTTCTTGCTGACCCAAATAGAATTTAAGTTTTTTTGTTTGTTTGTTTTAATTATTTAATTATATATTTTCTTCATTTACATTTCAAATGCTATCCCAAATGCCCCCTATACCCTCCCCCCACCCTACTCCCTTGCCCACCCCACTCCCTCTGCTTGGCCCTGATGTTCCCCTGTATAGGGCAATTAAAGTTTGCAAGACCAAGGGGCCTCTCTTCCCAAAGATGGCTGACTAGGTCATCTTCTGCTACATATGCAGCTAGAGACACGAGCTCTGGGGGGTAGTGATTAGTTCATATTGTTGTTTGACCTATAGGGTTGCAGGCCTGTTCAGTTACTTGGGTAATTTCTCTAGCTCCTCCATTGGAGCCTCTGTGTTCTATCCTATAGATGACTGTGGGCATCCATTTCTATATTTGCCAGGCACTGGCATAGCCTCACAAGAGGTAGCTATATCAGTGTCCTTTCAGCAAGTTCTTGCTAGCATATGCAATAGTATCTGCGTTTGGTGGCTGATTATGGGATGGATCCCTGAGTGGGGCAGTCTCTGGATTGTTTATCGTTTTGTCTTAGCTCCAAACTTTGTCTTTGCAACTTCTTTCATGGGCAGCCTTGTCTAGTCCCTGATTGTAGTGGGATTGCCTCCAGCTTCTCTCCATTTTCTTTGATGTTGGGTACTGGTTTGCTGTATATTGCTTTTTATTANGTTTAGGTAGGGGCCTTGAATTCCTGATCTTTCCAAGACTTTTAGCATGAAGGGGTGTTGGATTTTCTCAAATGCTTTTTCAGCATCTAAGGAGATGATTATGTGGTTTTTGTCTTTGATTTTGTTTATATAGTAGATTACGTTGATGGAGTTCCATATAATAAACCATCCCTGTATGCCTGGGTTGAAGTCTATTTGGTCATGATGGATAATTGTTTTAGTATTTTTATTGAGTATTTTTGCATTGATATTCATAAGGGAAATTGGTCTGAAGTTCTCTTTCTTTGTTGGAGCTTTCTGTGGTTTAGGTATCAGAGTAATTGCGGCTTCATAGAACGAATTGGGTAGAGTATCTTCTGTTTCTATTTTGTGGAATAGTTTGAGTTGGAATTGGGTCTTCTTGATAAATTTGGGTTGGAAGTCAATTTTATTTGATATT
>NC_034596.1:41155243-41166685 GCF_900095145.1 Mus pahari
TGGCTGTCTTCTTTTGGTTTTGTTGAGGGATTACTTTCTTCCTTTTTCTAGGGTGTGGTTTCTTAGTGTTGGTGTGTTCATTTTATTATCCTTTGAAGGGCTGGTTTCGTGGAAAGATATTGTGAGAATTTGGTTTTGTCATAGAATACCTTGGTTTCTCCATCTATGGTAATTGAGAGTTTTGGTGGGTATAGTAGCCTGGGCTGGCATTTGTGTTCTCTTAGTGTCTATACAACATCTGTTCAGGATCTTCTGGGTTTCATTGTCTCTGGTGAGAAGTCTGGAGTAATTCTAATAGGTCTGCCTTTGTATGTTACTTGACCTTTTCCCCTTATTGCTTTTAATATTCTGTCTTTACTTAGAGCATTTGTTGTTCTGATTATTATGTGTCGGAAGAATTTCTTTTCTGGTCCAGTCTATTTGAAGTTCTGTAAACTTCTTGATTGTTCATGGGCATTTCTTTCTTTAGGTTTGGGAAGTTTTCTTCTATAATTTTGTTGAAGATATTTACTGGCCCTTTAAGGTGAAAATCTTCATTCTTATCTACTCATATTATCTGTAGGTTTGGTCTTCTCATTGTGTGCTGGATTTCCTGGATGTTTTGAGTTAGGATCTTTTTGCATTTTGCATTTTCTTTGATTGCTGTGTCCATGTTCTCTATGGAATCTTCTGTCCCTGAGATTCTCTCTTCCATCTCTTGTATTCTGCTGCTGATGCTCACATCTATGGTTCCTGATTTCTTTCCTAGGGTGTCTATCTCCAGAGTTTTCTCCCTTTGGGTTTTCTTTATTGTTTCAACTTCTATTTTCAGATCCTTAATGGTTTTGTTCAATTCCATCCCCTGTTTGGTTGTGTTTTCCTTTAATTGTTTAAGGGATTTTTGTGTTTCTTCTAGCTGTTCAGCAGTGTTTTCCTGTAATTCTTTAAGGGATTTTTTTTTTCTACCTGTTTATTAGTGTTTGCCTGTAGTTCTTTAAGGACTTCTACCTGTTTAGCAGTGGTCTCCTTTAATTCCTTGAGGGAATTTTGTGCTTCCTCTTTAAGGACTTCTACTTGTTTAGCACTGTTCTTCTGTATTTCTTTTTCTTTCTTTCTTTCTTTCTTTCTTTCTTTCTTTTTTCTTTTCTTTTTTTTTTTTTTTTTTTTTTTTTTTTTTTTTTTTTTTTTTTTTTTTTTTTTTTTTTTGGTTTTTTGAGACAGGGTTTCTCTGTATAGCCCTGGCTATCCTGGAACTCACTTTGTAGACCAGACTGGCCTCAAACTCGGAAATCTGCCTGCCTCTGCCTCCTGAGTGCTGGGATTAAAGGCGTGCACCACCATGCCCGGCTCTCCTGTATTTCTTTAAGTGAGTTATTAATGTCCTTCTTCAAATCTTCTAACACCATCATGAGATATGATTTTAAATCCACATATTCCTTTTTGGGTGTGTTAGGGTATTCAGGACTCGCTTTGGTGGGTGCACTAGGTTCTGATGATGCCCAGTGTTCTTGGTTTCTGTCAGTAAGATTCTTACATTTGCCTTTCACCATCNGGAAATCTCTGGTGTTAATGTTCAAGCTGTCTCTGGCTGGAGNTTGNTCCTCCTGTGATTTTGTTAGCCTCTGTCAGCACTCCTGGGAATTCAACTTTCCCCTGTGTCCTAGTGGTCAGAGCACTCTCTGCAGGCAAGCTCTCCTCTTGCCAGGCAGGTTTCCAGAAGTCTGGAGCTCTGATCCTCCTTCTGAGTCCTGCTGTCAGAGCCCTCCCTGTAGGCCTGCTCTCCTCATGTGATCCCAAGGACCTGTGATCCTGAGGACCTCTGTTGTGGAGTCTTCAGGAGTGCTCAGAGGCCTCCACTTGGGTTTCGAAGAGATATGGCAGGGGTGGCACTGACCAGACTGGAACCCTGCCTCTGGACAGGTGGTGTTCCTTTGTCCCTGTGCCTTCTGGCTCAAGACCCTCCTGGATTCTCTGGATTTGATGTTGCCTTCCACTCACCTGTGATCCTGAGGACCTGAGGTGTGGAGATTCCTCCAGGGAGCTCAGCTGCCTCCACTGTGATCCCAAGGACTGCAGTGTGGTGATTCCTCCAGAGTGCTGAGGCCTCCACTGGGGTTAAGAAGAGATATGTTGGGATTAGAATTTAAGTTTTAAGAACAAGCTAAATTTAGTTCATCAAGTAAAACAATTTTATCAAGATTTTTTTTTGTTTTTTTTTTTCATTTTTTATTAGATATTTTCTTCATTTACATTTCAAATGCTATCCAGAAAGTCCCCTATACCCTCCCCCTGTCCTGCTCCCCAACCCACCCACTCCTGCTTCTTGGCCCTGGCATTCCCCTGTACTGGGGCATATGATCTTCTGTATTTTGTGTGTTTTGTTTTTCTTTACAAAGTTAAAGTCAGAATATAGGCACACAAGACAGGTTTTCTCTGTATATCCCCGGCTGTCCTGGAACTCACTCTGTAGACCAGGCTGGCCTCGAACTCAGAAATCTGCCTGCCTCTGCTTCTCGAGTGCTGGGATTAAAGGTGTGCACCACCAGTGCCTGGCTAATCATGCATAATTTTAAGATACAAATATACAGGTTATATTAATAAATGTTCACGATCTTCAATATTGAAATAACAAAAGATAAAATTTTTCAAGATCTAAAGTTCCTAAACCTTGGAATACCTGAAAATCAATGTCCTGATAATTCTAAAACAGTCTTAAAAGTTGTTCCAATGCCACGTATTTATGTCTTAAAGGGGACTTGAAAACCATAAAAATACAACAGATCACTGTACAAAAGAAAATAAGCAATAGTATCCTCCATTGTTTAAACAATCATACATGTATTTACGGTCACATAGATATAATTGATGAAAAGATGAACTGCATGACTGAACTGTGAACTGCATGACTGAACTCTAAACCACAACTTGGTAATTGTGGGCTACAACCTTTACATCTGCTCATCTAATACACAACTTTATTCTTTACAGTTGATGGATGAAACAAAATTCAGAAGCAGGAATGGGCACAAATTCCGCACAGACCATCCGCAGGCCACCAAGTCAGGAACTATAAGATCCAAAGCAGGAAAACACTAAAGGCTTGTCAGGCCCTGGGAGGGACCCAAATTTAAATTCTGTGTTATCTCCGGAGCCTGGTTCTGTTGGGTGTTGTTTGCTCTGGTGGTGTGAGAATCTTAATGTACACTTATATCTTGAGACCCTCACAGCCACATCCAAACTAATAAAACTATCAGGATGTAGCAGTCCTATTCACACCTGAAAAGGAGCAAACCCTTCTTACAGAGCTGTTTCCCCAACAACAGTGAGTTTGATTTTGAGGATTTCAACACTTGAGAATATATAGCTCTATCCAGCAAGTCCTACTGTTCTGAATATATGACTCTAAACTCTGGCTTCTTCCACAGGCATGGTTGCTTAGAACTGTCCTCGGGCTCCTATAAAGATGGGATATAGAGGGAAAATTGTCAGAAGCCAGTGGGCAGAATAGGTTGGAGAATCAATTCAGCCATCAAAGGCTTCGGCAGGAGAAAAGTCTCAGCCTGGTTGAGGAACTGCAACACCACTGAAGCCCACAGCACATTGAGCACACTTCCGCATGGAGGCAAGAAGACTCAGGCCTTTGAAGCATCATTTTATCAGGTGACTCACTAATGAGCAAAATATGGGAGAGTTTCAGCATGGGTGTGTGCTTATTCAATAAAGAAATCCCTTAGGAAAAAAAAAGCAGCAGTAGCAGCTAATTTGTATCTTTTTGGTAAATAGAAACGCTAAAGTAAAATATTACCTTACGCTCCAAGCTTGGAAATGAAATCCGTGTAGTTTGGATGTAGTTCCTATAAATAGAATATAAATAATGTCCAGCACTAATGTTACATAACCTTTCTGTATGCAATAGTCTTTCAGTGATGACATTTTTTATAGGGTTGCATATGTTGAAAATGGAGAGTACTGCATGTATATCTCACAAAACTCATTTTTACAGGTCTCCCCATAAAGCACATCTCTGAAAACATCTAAATTATTAAACTCAGACCTGAATATTTTATTTTAGAATATGTAGAATATCTAATATTGAATGTCAGTTACCTTTGATAAATACTAGGAAAAGTTTTATATTTTTACTTAAATTGAATGAAGTTTTGAATTTGAATAATTTTCAATTCTAAAGTAGAACTATCTCAGAAAAATAGATAACTTTGATAAATTAAAATTAGCAATTCAGATTTTTAGTATACTAGAATCATCCATTTTCTTTATCTAGGAAATCTCTTGCCTCTGTGCACTGAGGTATAATCTCTGGGCACTTTACTTGTGTTACTACAAGGGCCATGGTAATGATTTTGATCGCCAGTGATCTTAGTAATCATTGGCTTAGAATTTTCTTAGGTGTTTTGATGCTTTTGACTACAAGCATTTTTAAAATATAATTTTGTGCTGAATATATTGATAGTCCCATTTTTAACACTTAAAGTTTCAATAATTCAAAATATTTGTTTAAGTGTTTTCTCTCTAGTTGATGTCACTATTTGATACTCACTATATTGCATGCAAAGTTTTCTGGCTTTCATTTTTCTCTCCCCCCCAAAATTAAATTATTTTCTTTAACTTTATTCAAGAAAGAAGTCATACCAAAGATATATGAATTTATGAATATTTATATCTTTCTACAGAAAATATATCATACCTACTTTCAATTAAAGTAGATAAAATTTCTGTATAATATATACAGTATCAGAAAAGCATAGGAAATGACACTAATGTTGCATGAGGCTGCTGCACCACTTCATGTTGAAAAGGTATGTTTATCAATCAGTATTTGGAAAAATGGCAATATCCATTCTGTGTGAAGTTCTGAACAGTGTGTTTATAGGGAAATAAGACAGAAATGTCTCTTGGTGTCACAAGGTGTCATTTTGGTGTGGAGGGCATCAACAGGAAGTTAAGAAGTTACTTCTGATAGATACCTGAGTAGAGCCAACTAAATATGGCTAGAATAAGACTAATGAAACCGAGCAAAGGAAAAGACAGTCAAAGCAGGAAGAGAGGTATCATTTGTTTTATGTTTTGTTTTTGTGGACTATCTAATTAGTTTTATTTTTTTTGTATAAATATTCTTCTTTGATATTTTCTTTATTTACATTTGAAATGTTATCCCCTTTCTCAGTTTCCCCCTGCCCAAAACTCCCTATCCCATCCCCCTCCATCTGCTTCTACGAGGTTGTCCCTGTACCCACCCACCTACCCACTCCTACATCACCACCCTAGCATTCCCCTACACTGGGATATCAAGCCTTCACAGGAACAAGGTCTTGTCCTTCCACTGATGCCCAATAAGGCCATCCTCTGCTACATATGTGGTTGGATCCATGGGTCCCTACATGTATACTCTTTGGTTGGTGGTTTAGTCCCTGGGAGCTATTGGGGGTCTGGTTGGTTGTTATTTTTGTTCTTCCTATGGGCTTGTAAACCCCTTCAGCTCCTTCAGTCCTTTCTCTAATTCCTTCACTGAGGACCCCATGCTCAGTCCAATGGTTGGATGCAACCATCTGCCTCTGTATTTCTCAGAATATGGCAAAGCCTCTCAGGCTCCTGACAGCAAGCACTTATTGGCATTCAAAATAGTGTCTGGATTTGGTGACTGTATACAGGTTGGATCCCTAGGTGGGGCAGCCTCCGGATAGCCTTTCTTTCAGTCTCTGCTCTACACTTTGTCTCTGTGTTTGGCCCCATCCATATTTTGTTTCCCCTTCTAAGAAGGACTGAAGCATCCACACTTTGGTCTTCCTTTCTTTTGAGCTTCATATGGTCTATGAATTGTTTCTTGGGTATTCCAAACTTTTGGGCTAATATCCACTTATCAGTGCATGAGTACCATGCGTGTTCTTTTGTGATTGGGTTACCTCACTCAGGATAATATTTTCTATTTCCATCCAGTTTCCTAATAATTTCATGTAGTCATTGTTTTTAATAGCTGTGTAGTATTTCATTGTGTAAATGTACCACAATTTTTGTATCTATCCCTCTGTTGCAGGACATTTGGGTTGTTTCTAGCTCTGGCTATTACAAATAAGGCTGCTATAAACAGAGTAGAGAATATGTCCTTGTTACTATATGTTGGAGCATCTTTTGGGTATATGCATAGGAGTGTTATAGCTGGGTCCTCAGGAAATACTATGTCCAAGTTTCTGAGAAACCTCTGGATTGATTTCCAGAGTGGTGGTACCAGGTTGCAATCCCACCTACAAAGGGTATAATTTTGGATCACCCAAATTAATTCTTCATACAAGCAAACATTATAAATCTTACAAAAACCAGTGGATAGGAAAAAAAAAAACACCTTAAAATAGAAATTTCACAAAATAATCAATAACAACCCCTAGTCTTGAAAATATAACTAGAATTTTTCATAGTTAAATGATATGTGGGGCAGAATGTTACAACCTTCTAAGAGAATTAAGGAGATAATTCTGTTAAGTCAGCTCTAGAGACTCCCGGGCTTATGTAGAGCAGTTTCTACAAACACTCTTGTGCTTCCTGAGTTTTTGACAGACTTTAGGATACAAATCAAAGACTGGACAATTGACCACCTTATTTCTTCCCTAGCTATTAGTTTGCCATGTGCCACTCTATACAGAAAGCCTTAAGAGACACTGTAAAAAGCACTTCAAATTTAAATGTTTGAAATTTCAAAGAACTTAAATGAAGTTAGGAAGCTTGGCCTCATTTTCCTGGTCAGCAAAGGCTTTTTACAGAATGAAAGTCTTCATTTTAGTCATGCATTCTATGTAAATTGAAAGAATCTTCACATAAGACATCTGTTTTAATTAAAGCTGTGAAGTAGAAAGTGTCACTGAAATAACAAAGTTATCTCTTTTCTCAGCTTTCTAGCTTGCAGGTAGCTCTGTATTGCAAATCAGAAATACTGAAATCACACAGGAAACTCTGGTGCATTTCTCAAATGTCTGAAATATGGATGGATGTTCACAATTTTATATGTTCATATGTTTTGTATTTTTAAATGCTTACGTTTGAGGGAACTACCTTGTTTTTCTAAGAGTTCTGCCAGAGGTTTTTTGTTTGTTTGTTTGTTTGTATTTTTTGTTTTTTTAAAGTCAATGTTTGCCAGCTATATTGTACTTGAAGTACTAAGAACTTTGTGTTCACCACGAGATTTCAGGTAGCTATTGAAAGGGAACAGCGACAGGTCAAAGAATGATCTGGAACTGGGAACAAGAACTGAAATGTTCCAGAAAAGCAAGAATGGTGTCAGGTCTTCATCCATAGAACAAGTAAGGGTCAAGTAGGAAAATACAAATCAGGGCTATGAAGACAATTCAGTGGATAAAATGCTTGCTATCTATGCATAAAAAGTTGACTTTCTTATCTTCAGAAATCACACAAATGATGGGTGGGTATGGCAGCCTATTGCAATTCTAACTCTCACGCCAAAGGCATAGATAGTAGAATAGTAAAAACAGAGCTTTGTATTCAATTGAGAGGCCCTGAATCAACAAAAAAAAAAAAAAAAAAAAAAAAAAAAAAAGAAAGAAAAACTCCTGACATCAACCTAAAGGCCTTCACACACATAAGTGCATGCATATATGTACATATACATGCAACTACACAAATACACACACACACACACACACACACACACACACACACCATATAAATGTATTCAAGTAGAAGGTAAAGGTAAACAGACACAAAAACAATATCAGTGTACTGAGTCACAGATTTAGAGAAATAAAGAGAAAAAAACATCAGACAAAGGATGATCCAGGACCTCTGAAACAGCAGGGTAATTAGATGGGTATGAAACCTCTACAACCACGTCCTGGGTGTCCTATATGATTTTTCTCTGATCTTAAGTTTTGCATCAATATTCAAAGATCAAATGGAGCAAAAGTGTGACGTCATAGTAAACAGGCATAAAGCAAATTTGAAATGTATGAAGTTAGGCAGAGTAGTATTCAGCTATGATGTTTTATCTCTTTTATTCTTTTATGTGGTATATCAACAGATTTCATAGTATTATGTTAATGTTAATTTTTTTTAATCTCTTTGCACACAGACAACAATCTCCTGTTGCTAGTTAAATTTCATTTGCTTAAAAAAAATAAACAACACTTTTTTGTGTCTGAAACAAATGCAATGTTCCATGCATTCCATAGTATTCATCAGTAAAGCAATCACAGTCGCTGTGACAAGACAACCTAGCCAAGATATGCTCTCCAATTCACCAGCTTCTGAAAATAACTTCAAAGGGCAAGCTGATGCAACAGACTAAAGAGAATGCTTTTAAAGAAGTTGCTGGAGGACAAAAGTGGCAAGAATAAGCACAATTTGATTGCTGCTTCCATTTCTCAGTGAGTACAAATAGTCTATGTGAATGACATAATTTTATTGATGCAATCCATATTTCATACAATGATTTTATCTAATTGTTTTAAGTTTGGCATGCACGGATATTCCTACAATTGTTAATTAAAATAAAGACCAATTTAAATTTCACAATATGGAAAATCATACTTAATTTCTGATATTGATATTCTGATATTGGGTTCTCATCATCCTTTTTATTATGTTTATTCAAAAGGAAATAAAAGGGAAATGGCATGTGGTATAAAAAAGAAAAAGAAAAAGAAAAAGTAATATGATACACCAAAATGTAGTATAAAATTCCTTCCATTGTGTGCCTAGTTGTAGGGGAAAAAAGATTAAAAATCCTAAGTGTGTCACAAGAGCATTTGGGATAAGAATATCTGGAATATACCATCATCTCGCCCCTACCACACAAAACTTTCCCTTCAGAATTTAATTTTTCTTACAGTTTTCTAATGCCTTATAACCTGAAAATTACTAAAACAGATCAAATTTAAAAGTAACCTGACTAAATAGGGAATAAAATACCCATGAAAGAAGTGGCAGAGACAAAGATTGGAGCTAAGACGAAAGGATGGACCATCCAGAGACTGCCCCACCCGGAGGTCCATCCCATAATCAGCCACCAAACGCAGGCAGTACCAGCAAGATCTTGCTGAAAGGACCCCGATATAGCTATCTCTGTGAGGCTATGCCAATGCCTGGCAAATATAGAAGTGGATGCCCACAGTCATCTATAGGATAGAACACAGAGACCACAATGGAGGAGCCAGAGAAATTACCCAAGGAACTGAGGGGGTCTGCAACCCTATAGGTGAAACAACAATATGAACTAATCAGTACCCCCAGAGCTCATGTCTCTAGCTGCATATATAGCAGAAGATGGCCTAGTCATCCATTGTTGGGAAGAGATGCCTCTTGGTCTTGCAAACTTTATATGCCCCATACAGGGGAACTCCAGGGCCAAAAGTGGGAGTGGGAGGGCAGGGGAGCAGGGTGAGGGGGCAGGGTAGAGGGGATATTCGGGATAGCATTTGAAATGTAAATGAAGAAAATATCTAATAAAATAAGTTAAAAAATAAAAATAACCTGACTACTGACAATAGACAACATACATTTGTCTATGAAAGAAATAGAATTGTTGTTATCCCAAACATGCTGTTTCTTAATGAAGTATATCAAAATGTCTGTCAATATCATCCAAGAATTTGTTAATATAAAAAGATAAAAATATCAATAAGATTAATACATTGAAGAATGCTGAATTCTTTTTCATAAAAATTTACAAAAGATAATAAATCCAAAGCTCAATGTCCACCATCCATCCACATCTGTAAATATAACAGAAGTGATTTATAATCACAATTCTATGAATGCCTGTACCATCTGATTTTTGAATTATGCCTCTTAAAATATATCGAATCAATCTTGAAGAGTTATATGACAGCGAAGAGCCTTGAAAGTGTAGCTGATTTAGCCTGTTGGCTTTAGCTGCAAAGGCCTAAGAGCCATGCTGGACAGGTGAGTCCTATTATTCAATAGCTACCAAACAGGCTCCACATGTTCTGTTTGAAATGAGACCATCTTATAATTCTATGACCTTTGCTATCAAAGCAGTCCCTCAATATATGGGACTGGATTTGTGCTGCAGTTTCTTAAATTGATTTATTCAGTGGAAATAGAGGTCAACATAACACTATACATTTAGGAATCTATCTGTGAGTTCAATGTAATGATATGATATCATCAGAATTATCACTTAAATTCCCAATGTCAAAATTCAAATATTAGACACATACTAGTTTCAGTTTTCCACTGAAGCAAAATAACCATTCATTTATCCACATTAATGCTATTCTATATTACAGGATTGTTGTTTGTAAGCTTAACTGCTGAGCTATAACGTCCTGTCTCAGTTTTATTTTCCCAGGAACAAATTAAGATTTTTCCTTGGATATCAGTAAATTAATGTTAGTTAGTATTTTTAGATATGATTTCCTTACTTACAAGGAAATGGATATGATTTCCTTTCTTATAGGTCTACTTACAGTAGGCTCCTTATTTTGGGAGATTTACACCAGTGCATATGTTAATATTGCAGAAAAATGTCTAAAAGAATAATCTACATTAATTTTTTAGCCTGGTTGAAAACAAAAACCAGAATGCTTTTGTTACTGCTTAAATTACCAAATCCACAAAGAAGGGGGTTGGTGATTCCTGTTAAACATTTCTCATTGCCATAGTACACTGAACCTGCCAAGAGATATCATATGTATCATACAAAACTTCTTAGTTATAGTTACTACTTTGTTAATGTGAAACAAACAAGCCAGGAAAAAAACCACACCCACAAAGACTCTCTGACCAAAAACTACTTGGGAAGGAAAGTGTTAATAGTCACAACTGTGGATACTCACAATCCATCATCAAAGTTATTCAAGGCATGAACTTAAGCAAAAACTGAAGCCATGAAGGAACACTATTTGGCTCACTCTATGGCATTCTCTACTAGCTTTCATATACAGATCAGACTCTCCTACCTAATGAAAATGCTACTTATAATTGGTGGAGATGTCATACCTCAGTCATCAATCAAAACAGTCTCTCTCTGGCCAGTCTGGTAAAGCCAAAATACTAAACTGAGATTCCCTCTTGCAAACTGAAACTAAACACTATCAGATTGACAACAGAAACTAATCAAGTCTCTCTAACACTTGTTTAACTTAACAAACACATCACTGTTATACCTTATTCTTGTTCAATCTCCAAGATATAATGTTAATACCCTATTATAAAATATATTATAAATTAAAAGCCCCACAGTTTAAAAATTAATCCAAAACTTAAAAAGCTCAAATCATCTTAGCTGTGGGTACCTGTAAATCAAAAGTAAGTTCTGTGCTTTTTTTTTTTTTTTAATTTAAAAATAGAAGAAGAAGGGCATAAATGTAATCAGATCAAAATGCTCAAAATTTAACAGTATAAATTGTTCAATGACACTAGCTTCTAGATGACAACAGGTTTTGGTAGCCCTACTCACCCAATTCTTTTTTTTTT
>NC_034596.1:41167280-41198354 GCF_900095145.1 Mus pahari
TGTGTCTTGGATATTCCAAGTTTCTGGGCTAATATCCGCTTATCAGTGAGTACATATCTAGTGACTTCTTTTGTGATTGGGTTACCTCACTAAGGATACTCACGCAATTCTATTTTTTGCAACTCAAACAATATGTCTTCAAGGCTCAGATGATCTGTACTCCTCACCCACTTCTCTCCTTGTATTTCCCATAGTCGTTGTATCTCCAATCCCTTGGGGTTTCAACTAGATCTGATAATGTACCTTCAACTAGTTGCAAGCCCCTTTATAGTAAACATTCTCTGTAGTGCCTTTTACTAATCATTACAGGTTCTAAAGTAAATATATTCTTTACCACATGGTCTTTCCTTGTGTTAACAGGCCAGCAGTGCCTCCCACATGAATTGTAATACTTTTCCTCTAAGTTTAAATTTTGGCTTATTTCCTAGATTGCCATTACTCTAAGACATACTAATAATAATAATAATAATAATAATAATAATAATAATAATAATAAATAAAGTTAAAACTGATATATAATTAATAGTAATTTGGCCTATAATTTGGCTCAGTAGGTAAAAAGTAAATGCTTGCCACTCAGCCAAATGACATAAGCTTATTTGGCAGAACACAGAGCAAACTACCACAATTAATTCTTTGACCTCCACATAGAGTGCACCCACATACAATAAGTTAAAAAGAAATGGGTAAATATTTTCAGAGTAAATTGATAACTTCAATAATTTAAGAGTAAAATCATGAAAATAAAATCATAGCAAAAGACAGAAAAAAATAGAATGCCCTTAAAGGGTAATCTACAATATTCCCTCCCCTTAGTTTTTCGGTGTTTTCAAATGTCTCAGAATTAATCCTAAACTTGCATCTTGCAGGAATTTTATGCTTTCCAAGTTGGTTTATACATTGAGCTTTATGGGAAGAAGATCTTCCAATGGAATTCATGTATTCCTTCACATGATGTATTTGTCTCAGTCGTCCATATGTATACTCCCTCTGGATATATTCTTTCAGGCAAACAAAATAGACTTTTACCTCTCCCTTACATTGCCATTCATACAATTCTGGTTAAATGCTCAAGTCTGAGAGACAGAAAAATTAAAATTATTCAACATTGTTAATCTTTTTATTATTAGTGATCCTAGGTAACATTCAGTGAGTTCATTCACTGTCTTAGTTTACCAACAAGTACTGAAAATAAAAACACGATGTGGAGATATTTGTAATATTTCATCTGGAGAAAAATGAGACAGATTTTCTTCTTTTGGAATTTAGGTTAATTTAGGTTAAACTTGAAAGAAAACACCACAAATGTGATTATGCAAACACACATATACACACATACATGTTTTCTATCTCCAATATTGCCTATGTTTCTAGTTTTTTATAAAAGTGGGTATCAATTTTATTCCCAAATACCCAAAGCACATTTTGAAATTTTTTCCTATTCCTTGTAATTTATTTTCATCATATGTACACATGATCCTAATTTTATCACAACTACATATATATATATATATATATATATATATATATATATATGTGTGTGTGTGTGTGTGTGTGTCAAATAGAAGAACACTACCTTTGTAATACTTCTCTAAGACTTATTTCTTTTTTTTTTTTTTTGGATTTTTGAGACAAGGTTTCTCTCTGTAGACCAGGCTGGCCTCGAACTCAGAAATCCACCTGCCTCTGCCTCCCAAGTGCTGGGATTAAAGGCGTGCGCCACCACGCCCGGCTCTAAGACTTATTTCTAAACATTGTTCCAGATTGAATGTTAAAATGGCACCGAAACACAGACCTAACACAAACTGGACAATCCACAATTTTTCTGAAAATTCAAAGCTTGTGGGGAAGTTCACAAGTGTTTCCTTCCTTCTCTCTCTAATTATTTAAGCTCTCCTCTTGAGAAATTCCCTGTGCAATTTTTTTGTATCATAAAGTTAACATTTACTGCACAACTCAGTAAAGCTGTATTAAAAGAAAGCCACCCTAATTCAAGAACAGGGATCAGCTGTTTCTGTCCATTGGTTGGGTACAAATATCTGCATCTGACTCTTCCAACTGATTTTTGCCTTGCTGTTGCATTAGGGAAAGACTGAAAGAAGCTCTGGAGAAGGTCGACCCTGTAGGAGGACCAGCAGTCTCAATTAATCTGGAACCTCAAGATCTCTCAAACACTGGACCACCAAACAGGCAGCATACACCAGCTGATATGAGGCCCCCCAACACACATACAGTAGAGGACCTGCCCTTGGTCTGTGTTCATTCACAGATGATGCACCTAACCCTCAAGAGATTGGAGGCCCCAGGGAGTTTAAGTTCTGGTGGGGTACAAGGTGGGGACATCCTCATGGAGACAGGAGTGTGGGGGAGGAGGTATGGTTTGTGGAACAGTCGGAAGGTGGACAGGTGGGGGATAAAATATGGAGTGTAAAAAATAAATTAATTAATAAAAACGTATGATTAAAAAAAAAGAACGCCACCCTTCAGACTAAGAAGCACCTTATTTTTACCAAGAAAATTGTGGATAATAGTCTTCTCTCTCCCTATAAAAAATATTCTATAGTATCATGAACCATAAAAGCACTTTAAAAATCTCATACTTATGACAGTAAGTGACACCTTTTAAATAGTCTTAGGAAGTGCAAAAGTACAAAACCTCTCAGAAGGCTCATATAATATGCAAAATAAATTATTATGCCACTTCATTTAATGAATACTAAGTCAGCTTCTTTAGCTACTTGTACCATGCGTTTATTTCACTCAGCTGAATAGTCTAATAATATTTTCATTAAATATTTATTTGAACAATCAAACACTGCAAATGAAGAGTGTATCCCCTGACATTCAAGACAGTTTCCCAGCTGACATCAGAAGTTCATTATGTTGATAGGCCTCATCTGCAATGGCTCAGAATGATGTTTTCCATTAGCTTTAAGTGTGATATGATTGACATTAGAAGAAATACTGTCCATCAAGCTTTCTAATCTTCATATTTTATTCCTTTATTCAGAAGTATTGAATATAGATGATTAAACACATTTAAAACTTAAGGTTGCATGATGCCAATTCAGCTAATAAACTGATGAACTGTACTTCTTTTCTTTTAAATTTAATTATTTTATTGTTTAAGATTATAGTATAATTACACTATTTCCTTCTTCTCCCCCCCTTTTTTTTCCAAACCATCTCATACCCTTTTGCTTTAAAACAATGGAAAATATATTCTTTGGTCTTATATGTTTTATATAATCCAATTGAATTTATATCCTATTAGATAAATAAGTTCTCATTTGATTTTAGGTTCATTGTGATTTTTAAAAATATTCTTGATTTTAAAATGCCAGAGATAAATGTTTTATTTTGATCACATTTTTTCTCCATTTCTGCCTTAAACTTTTCCTAGGTTTACCCCCCCCCACACACACACACACACAAACATTTATGAATTCTTTAATATAATAATGCCATACAACAAGTTATTGTTAAGTTGATTATATTTATTTTGAAATCCTAACTTGGTATATATCAATTATGTGCCTGAAATATGTGGACAACTTTCAAAATCACGAGATGTCGGTCCATTATATACTACCTAGAATTCAGTTTTAGAAATCAAACTCAATTCCATAATTTTAAGTAAATCCATAGCACGTTTACTAGCCTTTTTGAACATTTATTCTATTTAAACTTGAGAAGGGTACAAATAATTACTGACTCTTTTATGACATTCTCTTTAAAAGATATAATAATGGCTATAAACTTGGAAATAGCAAGAAAGGCATGTTCCATCTATAATTTAAATGGAAGTAAATGCTTTTTTATTTCCATTTCCTGTGGTTGAAAACTTTAGATTGATAAGAGATAACCTTGGCTATCTCAGATTAGATTCCTCAAAAACTGACTCTTATTTGTATTAAAGTGATTTAAGAAGATATATTCCCTGGAAAATCTCAAAGAATAGAAATATTATAAAAAGAAAGAAGCCAAGCAAAATTGTCCCATCTAAGCAAATTTAAAAGAACATGGGTATTAAGAAATAGAAAACTACGAGTTAACTAATATATATATATATATATATGTATATATATACATATACATATACATACATATACATATAGTATTTAGTATATAGTATATAGTATTTCTGTCTACCTACCTATCTGTACTGTATATATATATATATATATATATATATATATATATATATATGTATGTGTGTGTGTGTATGATTACAACTAAGATCAGTATCTATGCAGTGCAAACATGCTCCACACTTTACATAAAGCATACTCCTTTAGAGAAATTCTCTGGATGTCCTATAATTTTGTTTTCTAAATTTTGCCACCTTACTCAAAGGCAATTCTCTTAAGAGAGCCACATGTAAGAAGTTGAGGTGAAGGAAAGACAATAGTGTTTGCTTGTTTTATGTTATTCTAATTTTTAATTGTTTTCCTATAATATATTCTGATCATTTCTCCTTTCCCCTAATTCATCCTAGATCTTCCATGTCTCCCTATTCACTCAACTGTATGCTTTTTCTCTCTCCAGAAAAACAAAACCAAGAACAACACAAACAAAATAACAGTTAAAATATGAATATGAAATAAAATGAAACAAGTCTACTAAAACAAATAAATAACAAAAAAAAACCAAAAAACAAATAACTATGGAGGTCATTTTGTGTTGGCCAACTACTTTTAGACACCCAGTGACACTCCATTAGATAAATTAATTTGACCTCTCCCAGGAGGAATCAGTTTCAAATGCTCTCTTGTTTAGGAGTTGGATTTGTGTGTATCACTCTTTCTCAATGCTGGTGTTTTGTCTGATTTGAACCTCTGAAATACTAGCACACACTATTACACTTTCCTAAGTTCACATGTGCATCAATCATTGTCTGCAAAAGGCAATTTCCTTGTATCATTCACTTCAGGCTGTTACAGTCTTTCTACCTCTTTTTGCCCATATATCTTACACATGAAGAGTAAGAGTGGATGAAGACATTCCATTTATGGATGAGTTCCCCAAACTTGCTCATTCTCTGCCCATTATTGTATTGTGAGCCTCTGTGTCCGTGCCCATCTACTACAAGACTATGCTTTTCTGATGAGGGCTGTGTGAGGCACTGATCTATGTACTATAGCTGTGTTATTGGGAGTCATTAGGAGTCATTTCTATTGCTATATTCTTTAGTTGAAAAATAGTATTATGTTTTCCCTGAGGCCCTTGACCAATCTAGTCTCAAGTTTCTCCCCACATTAGCAGTGTTAACTATGGGTCACATCTTATAGAGTGGGTTTTAAATCCAATCACATAGTGCTTGATTATTTCCATAATATTTGTGCCATTATGCTACCAGTACATCTTGTAGGCAAACTGAAATTGCAGGTTGAATGTTTTATAGCTGTATGGTAATGGTAATTACTTTTCTCTTCTGGTATCATGCAGAGTATCTTTGAGCACCATGAATGCTGGTTAGGAGTAAAGCTTCTAATTGGGCACCAGCTGACCAGCCCATGTTAAGTTACACAGTAAGTTTTGTCTTCTCAGTATTGTTATTCCCTCAGGTTTGTAGAGAGTAATCCCTAGCTTCAATAATATGCTGTCATGTTTGGGGGGAGCTTATGGAGCCCCTTTGGCTAGTGATTAATCATTTCTGACACTTGGAGTTATACTTGGTAGCATAGATTCTATTTTGTGAATTGTCTTCTCCACTATATGTAGGTTCCATTTAAATTCCTTTTATGTATATAAATAGTTTATGTGGGGCTAGGTTTTTCAAAACCTACTTTCATAGGTGTTCTGAAATGCTTTGACCCTACTTTCTAACTCACTGTCCAAAGGCAGAGGAGAAAAAAAATTGTAAATAGGACAAAGGGATATGGACCTGTTTAGTTCTTTGGGCAATTGCAATATCCATTGTTAGGATACCAACAGTCTATTTCAAAAAGTATCACTAAACACAAATCAGCAGTGGTGGCAAGATCCAGCAGAAACAGGCAGGCCTCTGCCTGAATCAGCATGAGTCAACAGAAGCAACCAGAACCAGCCATAAAGCCAGTTCTCTGCCATGCCTCTCTAAACAAGGGGAATATCAGCAAATTCATGAGACCAAGGAAGCACGGCACAGCTAGCTATGCCAATAGCCTGTCACTATCTGATGGGTCCTACATATACTTTCTCTAAACATCATGTGTTGTTTAGAGGTCTTACAAGTCTTGCTTCATCAAAATATAACATGAGTCTGCTTCAGAAGTTTAGGAAACTACTACAATAGTAGGTTTCAATATGATTTTTCAAAAGGTTTTTAATAAGCCATGGGTTAAGAACAGTTCAAAAGAATACAGATTCTAAGTAACTTCCAGCTCTCTGTATTCAGCTAAAGTGGGTCACAGGCACTTGAGAGCTGTTTTCCCACTATCTGATACAAGAGCTAGAGATTTGAATAAAACTCACACTGGGAGGTGACACAGAGCTGGCACAAAGATCTGAGGAGCTAAGGAAGAACATGGCAGCACTTGTTCTACTCACATTGTCCTAGGAAAATTGATTGTATGCTTGTGCTAACAGTGGGTTAGTCTTGAAATAACACCTGATACAAATAGGAAGAAAAGCTTTCTTAAATTGGAAATTTAGGAGATTCTTTCAAAAGCTGAAAAAAGGAGGAATGTCCTCTGTGCACTCATATTTTTGCATTCCAACAAATTTGCATGCCACAGAATGAACTTATTTTAGAGGCCTTTTCTCTGTGTCTACCAGCATGAGAATCAGTGTACGTCCCATAAGCTGTCCTCATGTGTGAAAGTTGCAAGTTCATGGGAAAAAAGCTCTTTGCTTTTAAGACAAATATTGCTTTTAATCATATATAATCCTTCTGAAAATAAATGTAACAAGCATTGACATCACTCACCAGTTTCTGAGGACGAGCCTGTACTGAAGGCAATAGTTCTTCCAACTCAGAGTAGAAATCTCTGGGGAAGATAGGCAACTTGGAGCCAGATTCCATTTTACTTTATGTACTTCTGGCAATTCCATACCCTGAATTTATTGTAGGGACATCCTAGGTAATTAAGATGCTAATTACTATTGGTATTTTTGTCTTACCCTAAGGACTTTCACTGTCAAATCATTTTAAAGTTAACTACAGTTTTCTGGCTCTTTAAGGTGAAGAAATAGCGAAAGGAAGTTTGCCTCTGGGTCCTATAAAAATCTATTTCTACAACACATGATACTAATTATCTAAAACTATAATTGATAGTCTAGACCCTACCACTGAAGACTGCCTCCGATTGGAGGGGTTTATCCTTTAGTATATGACTGTATACATTGTGTAATAGTACATGAAATTAATAGGAAGGTCAGTTGGTTGACAGTAAAGAGACATTGCCTTCTGGTGCTTTCCAGCACTGATCATCACATATTTATTTCAGGATAGGTGAAAAGTAATGTTATTTTAAAATTTCTGACTAGAAAATATACTCCTGGTAGGATGTAGACATTGCATCTTCCTTGCTTATAGTCATAGAAATAGAGAAATGTCAATCATGGCAAAGAATTAAATGCTCTCATACAGAAAATAATTATAAAACAAGTTCTTTCTGAAGCAGAAAAAACAAAAACAAAAACAAAAAAAGAAAGAAAAAATACTTGTCCCTCACACTTAGTCAGTTGCATCTATATTCTTTAGCTGTGCCAATCAAGCCCATTTTGATGTGGCTGCCTTTTCTATCCTATCTTCTTTCCACATTGTCTCATTAAAGTACACAGCACTACAGAGCATCAACACTCAGTCTTTTCTCTCCCCATTACCTTTGATAAAAGGGTTCCTTCATACTAGAATATAATCAATGTAACCGGTCCTCATTTTCCTTGGATGAAAGCTACTTATTCATTAACATTTGATTCAGTAAAATATTCCATAGAAAGCCTTCTCTATTCTTTCCCAAGTTTGACTGGGTGCATTTCATCAACTCTCCCATAAAATCACAATGACATATTGGTATACTAAAACTTCTTATACATCACATTATCTAGAAATATTTAGAAAGACAAGATATCAATTTATTTGCATTCTAAAAATTTATGAGACTCCAGAACTTATAAAGTGATGCCCAAAATAGCGTGTTGAATGAATGGATGGATGAATGAATCAACAAATGAATGAGTGAATGAGTGAATGGGTGTTTTCTGGATGACCACTGCCTATTGTAGTCAATAATCAAGAGGAGATGAAAATTTCAGTTTCATTTTAAATACAGGTTTATTTCATTTTTCCATTGATCCACAAGCAAGAAAACCTCTAACCTACTAATGAGTTTATCAATTCATGACAAAAATAATTGATGTGATAAGTAAATCAATATAGAAAATTCACTGGAGAAGTTTTGTAAGGCTACAATTTAAAAATATCATAATAATATATATGATGTGTAGAATATATTTTAATAATTTATTTATTTACTTTATATCCCAATATCAGCACTCCTTCCTCCCAATTTCTCCCTCAGACAGCCCCCCTCCCCTTCCACCTCTCCTCCTCTGAGGAACAGAGGCCCCTCTTGGTACTATCCCAATTTAGCACATCATGCCACAGCAGGAATAGGCACATCCTCTCCCACTGATGACAGACAAGGCAGCAAAGTTATAGAAATGGCATCCATAGGCAGGCAATAGGTTCAGGAACAGCTTCCAGTCCAGTTGTTGGGGACCTACATGAAGACAGAGTTTCATGTCTACTACATATATATGCAGAGGTCTAGGTTCAGGCTCTGCTTACTGTTGGGTTGATGGTTCATTCTCTGGAAGGTCCCCGAAGACTAGGTTAGTTGACTCTGTTCATCTTCCTGTGGAGTCCCTACCCTCCTCAGGTTCCTCAGTTGTTTCCCACAACTCTAGATTCTATTTTAAACCATTGTTTTCTATATTCATGACTCTCTCTCTCTCTCTCTCTCTCTCTCTCTCTCTCTCTCTCTCTCTCTCTCTCTCTGTGTGTGTGTGTGTGTGTGTGTGTGTGTGTNGAGAGAGAGAGAGAGAGAGAGAGAGAGAGAGAGAGATTAGAGAAGTTTAACAGAGAACAAAATGATGCATGTTTATCCTTCATACATCTCCTTTGTCTTTCATTTTCAAAGTAGATAAAGATTAACATTATTTCTTCAGCCTCAGTGTAAAGAAAACAATTGATTAGCTCTAACAAAATCAGTTTACAAAATCATTGACAATATGAGACAGACACAGAGTATTTTTAAAATTACTAACCTTAAAATTTTAATTTCCTATGCACATTGCACATCAAGGTATATTCACTGTAATTAGAAAAAATAACAGGTAGAATAAGACTAACTAGCTTAAAAACAATTTTCTTGTAATCAATGACTATCTATCATCAAAGCATTAGGTCATTACCCTTTCTTTCTGTTTAATTATAATATGGAAATTGTTGTCCACAACACAGTCTTTGAAATCTCTTAGACAAAACTCTGATAGCTAAATAATACTTTCATTCTTTAATAAAATTTATGAACATGAAATAAGTAATCTGTCAAAGTGGATACTTGGAAATGTCATCTCCTTTGAAAGAGATTATGTCTAATATTGCTACTTAGCACCATAGAACATCATTTTCCAACAATTATACTGCTCAATTAAAGGAATTCATTTCACCTTCTGAATTATCATGTACCTACTACTAAACAGGATAAGCATGCAATACTTAAATGCTAATTTATAGGTGCAGGAAATGGGTGTAGTCTGATCATCCATGTTCTAGCTTTCATGCAGCTAGAGGAATTCTTAATGGTACAGTTCTACACCTTGAAAAGGAAGAGGAGCTTTGAAGGCAAATGGGTGAAACTGAAAAATATCATCCTGAGTGAGGTAACTCAGACCCAAATGGACATGCATGGTATAAGTGAATATTAGCCGAAAAAGTACAGAATACCCAGGATACAATCTCCAGAACACAAGAAAGTTGACAAGTCAAAAGGCCCAAATGAGGATGCCTCAATTCCACTTGGGAAGGAGAAGAAAACAACTATAGGGTGGGGGTTGGGGTGTCAGAGGGAAGGAGAGGAGAGGGGAAGGGGAAAAGGGAAACATGATCAGGTATTGGGAAAAACAGAAGTAAAGCCCTGAGGGCCAGCAGAGATAAAAGAAACAGGCAACCTCAGGAGTTAGGAGAGATAGAGGGACCTTCTAGAATGTACCTGGGAGGTGAAAGATGCTCTTGAGTCAAAAGGAGGGGACTTTAGATGAAATACCATACACTGGGGAGAGGGAACTTGTAGAGCCCACCTCCAGTAGAGAGACAGTGCATCAAGTGAGGGATGGGGTTGCCATTCCACAGTCAAAACTCAGACTCAAAATTGTTCCTGTCTATAAGAACTACAGGGACAAAAATGGAGAAGAAACTAAGGGAAAGGAGGTCCAGTGACAGACCCAAACTGAAATCTAGCTCAAAAGGAGGCTCCAAGGCCTTGCACTATTACTGATGCCATGGTGTGCTTATAGACAAGGGCTTAGAAAGGCTGCCTTCTGAGAAGCCCAACAAGCAGCTGATGGATTTAGACACAGATAGTTACACCCAACATTGGATTGAAGTTGGGGACCCCTATGGTAGAATTAGGGGAAAATAGAAGAAGTAGAAGAGTAAGGCATCTCTGTAAACAGAAGTCTTAACTAATCCAAACCCCAGGGGGCTCCTAGACACTGAGCCACCAACCAGATAGCATATAGGGTCAAATGCTCCTGACACATATACAGCAGAGGACTGTCTGGTCTGGCCTCAGTGGGAGAAATTGCACCTAACACTTGAGAGACTTCAGGCCCCAGGGAGTAGGGAAATCTAGTGAGGTGGAGATATGGGGACATCCTTTTGGAGATGGGAGAGAACGATGGGATGAGGAACTCTTAGATCGCAGACCTGGAGGGGGATAATGACTGGACTCTAAAATAAGATTTAATAATACAAATAATAATATATGGAAAATAATGGAAAAAAGAAAATGAAGAGAATAGAAAGCTATCCTCTTACCTATCCACACATTGTATCAAAGGTGATAAGCTCTTCACACAGACCATTAACATAGCATAATCACATACCTGCTAGGTATGGTACAAGGTGAGATGATCTTCTCATAAAGAGGTATTTTTTAATCTGCCTTTTTTCTGCAGATTGATAGGTAACCATTAATCACTTAGCTATTGTCTCCAATAGTACAAAATAATAAAAAGGATGGATGGAGAAAATGTCTTTATAAGTTCCAAATGTAAGACATTTTAAAATTAGTTGCTGAATGGGGAGGGCCCAGTCTATTGTGGATGAGGCTCTCCCTACGCTGATAGTCCCCGGTTCTATTAGAAAGCACAAAGACCGAACAAGGCTGGAGGAGCAAGCTCGCAAGCAGCTCTTCTCACTGGCCTCTGTATTAACTCCTGCCTCCTGGTTTCTTTCCTGGTTGAGTTCCTATCCCAACATTTTTTAATGATGGGGCATAGAGTAGAAGTTCAAGCCTAATGAACACTTTTCTCCTCTACTTCCTCCTGGTCATAGTATTTTGTCACAGCAATAGTACACCAACCTAGGACACCAAAGAAGCCCTAAAATTAATTTTATATAGTAATTAGTATGAAAATTAATAGATGGACTTGTGCCAAAACTAGTTCTTTCTTTAAGGACAATAGATTGTCTTTTACATTAATAATTAAAGTTAGTTGCTTTCAGACTGAATCCCATTCTGATTAGCATACACATATTCAAAGGTATATTTTTCTTCCTAGCTTGTAGCGTGCTATAGCTCAATGTATTTTTACTTCGGAGGAAAAGACTACAAGAACATTATCTATGTAACTATTGTAATAGAAATAAGATTTATGTGTATTCAGCAAAGACAAGATCAATAGAAGAAGAACAACAAGGCTTTATTTCAAGATTCTGCCAAAAGTTTTATACTTTTTATCCTTTTTCCTTTTCATTTCCTGTCTTTTTTTTTCAGACATAGTATTCAGGTGAGACAAGTCTCAAACTTCTGATCTTGTTGTTCCTGCCTCATGAGTTTTGGGATTAAAAGCATAGGCCACATGATTCTTCAAGAAGAAAAATGTATTGTCTCTTTGCTTACTGAACTTCCCATATAAAGAGTCAGTATTCTTTACACCCACAAAAAGAAAAACAAATTAATAGAACAAATCATGGTTAAATCCAACTTGCTTTAGTAAGAAACAAATGGCATTTTATTATTTTTGAAAGTAAACTATATTTTTATTAGGGAATGGCACATAGGATCTACTGACTGCAAACCAAATAAAGATATTGGAAAATAGGACAGCATATGAATAATTTACTCAAGTCTTCAACAAATATAGATGTGATATATTAAAGAACCTGTTGGCTTAATTTCTAAGAAAATCGGGGTTTTATAGTAATAACATTTTTACTCTATAGGATTGATGAAGATGATAGTGAGACATATTTAAAAACTAAATTTTAACAAAAATTTATTTCATTATCACATCAGATCTAACTTTAGTAATATAGAATTTAAAAAACATCTGTGAAATGAAAAGGGAGACATGACAACAGAAACAGAGGAAATTCAAAAAATCATCAGATCCTACTACAAAAGGCTATACTCAACAAAATTGGAAAATCTGGAAGAAATGGACGATTTTCTAGACAGATACATAATACCAAAACTAAATTAGGTTCAGATAAGCCATCTAAACTGTCCCATAAACTGTAAAGAAGTGGCAGCAGTCATTAAAAGTCTCCCAACCAAATAAAACCCAGGAGCAGATAGTTTTAGTGCAGAATTCTTTTAGATCTTCAAAGAAGACCTAATATCAAACTATTGCACAAAATAGAAAGAGAAGGGGCACTACCCAATTTGTTCTATGAAGTCATGAATATGCTTATGGATAACCAAACAAAGACTCAACAGAGAAAGAGAACTTCAGAACAAATTTGTTTATGAGTATCAATGCAAAAATACTCAATAAAATTCTCACAAACTGAATTCAAGAACAGATCAAAATGATCATCCGTCATGACCAAGTAGGTTTTCTCCCAAGAATGCTGAGATGATTCAATATATGGAGATCCATCAATGTAATCCACTATATAAACAAACTTACAGAAAAGAAACACATAATCATTCATTAGATTCCGAGAAAGCTTTTGACAAAATTCAACATGCCTTCATTGTAAGTCTTGGAAATATCAGGAATTCAAGGTCCATATGTAAACATAGGGAAGGCAATCTACAGCAAACCAGTAGCCAACATCAAACTAAATGGAGAGAAATTTGAAGCAATCCCACTAAAATTAGAGACTTGACAAGGCTGTCCATTCTCTCCCTACCTATTCAATAGAGTACTCCAAGTCCTAGCCAAGGCAATCCGACAACAAAAGGAGATCAAAGGGATACAAATTGGAAAGGAAGAAGAAAAAAATATCAGTACTTGCAGATGATACGACAATATATATAAATGATCCACAAATCCCACCAGAGAACTCCTAAACTTTGTAAACGACTTCAGTGAAGTATCTGGATATAAAATTAACTCAAGCAAATCAGTGACCTTTCTCTACATAAAGGATAAGCAGGCTGAGAAAGAAATTAGGGAAACAACACACTTTATAATATTCACAAATAATATAAAATACCTTNGTGTGACTCTAACCAAGCAAGTAAAAGATCTGTATGACAAAAACTTCAAGTCTCTGAAGAAAGTATTCAAAGAAGATCTCAGAAGATGGAAAGATCTCCCATGCTCATGGATTGGCAGGGTTAATATTGTAAAAATGGACATCTTGCTGAAAGCATTCTACAGATTCAATGCAATCCCCATCAAAATTCCAACTGAGTTCTTCATAGAGTTAGAAAGAGCAATTTCCAAATTCATTTGGAATAACAAAAAATCCAGGATAGCAAAACTATTCTCAAAAATAAAAGAAATTCTGGAGGAATCACTATTCCTGACCTCAAGCTGTATTACAGAGCAATAGTAATGAAAATTGTATGGTATTGGTACAGAGACAAGCAAGTAGATCAACAGAATAGAATTGAAGACCCAGAAATGAACCCATACACATATGGTCACTTGACCTTTGACAAAGGAGCTAACGCCATCAAGTGGGAAAAAGACAGACTTTTAAACAAATGGTGCTGTTTCAAGTGGCAGTCAGCATGTAGAAGAATGCAAATTGATCCATGCTTATCTCCTTGTACAAAACTCATGTCCAAGTGGATCAGGGACCTCCACATAAAACCAAATATACAGAAATTAATAAAAGAGAAATTGTGGAAGAGCCTCGAACACTTGGGCATAGGGAAAATTTTCCTGAACAGAACACCAGTAGCGTATGCTCTAAGATCAACAATTTAAAAACGTGACAATAAAATTGCAAAGCTTCTGTGGGGCAAGGGACACTCTCCATAGGACAAAATGGTAACCCACAGATTGGGAAAAGATCTTTACCAACCCTATATCCGATAGAAGGCTAATATCCAATATATACAAAGAACCCAAGAAGTTAAACTCCAGAGAACCAAATAAACCTATTGAAATATGGGGTACAGGGCTAAACAAAGAATTCTCAACTGAGGAATATAGAATGGCCAAGAAGCCACTAAATAAAAGTTCAACATCCTTAGTCATCAGGGAAATTCAAATCAAAACAACCCTGAGATTCCACTTCACACCAGTCAGAATAGCTAAAATCAAAAACTCAGGTGACAGCAGATGCTGGCAAGGATGTGGAGAAAGAGGTATACTCCTCCATTGCTGGTGGGATTGCAAGCTAGTACAACCACTCTGGAAATCAGTCTGATGGTTTCTCAGAAAATTGCATATAGTATTACCTGAGGATATAGCTTTAACACTCCTGTGCATATACCCAAAATAAGCTCCAACATATAACAAGGACACATGTTCTACTATGTTCATAACATGGAAAGAACCCATGTGTTCCTCAGCAGAGGAATGGATACAGAAAGTATGGTGCATATACACAATGGAGTACTACTCAGCTATTAAAAACAGTGACTTCATGTAATTCACAGACAAATGGACAGAACTAGAAAATGTCACCCTGATTAAGGCAACTCTATCACAAAAGAACACAAATGGTATGTTTTTAGTGATAAGTGTATATTAGCCCAAAAGCTTTCGATACCCAAGATACATTCACAGACCATATGAAGCTCAAGAAGAAGGAAGACCAAAGTATCCATACTTGGTTCCTTTTGAGAAGGGGAACAAAATACTCACTGGAGGAAATATGGAGACAAATTGTGGAGCAGAGACTGAAGGAAAGGCCATTCAGAGACTGTCCCTGGGGATTCACCCCATATACATTCACCAAACACTATTTTCGATGCCAAGAAGTCCTTACTGACAGGAGTCTGATACAGCTGTCTCCTGAGAGGCTCTGCAAAAGCCTGACAAACAGAGCTGGATGCTCACAGTCAATCATTGGGCTGAGCACAGGGGCTCCCCATTGAAGGAGTTAGAGAAAGGACTGAAGGAGCTGAAGGGGTTTGCAACTCAATAGGAAGAACAACAGTATCAAGCAATCAGACATCCCAGAGCTCCCGGGGACCCATGTGTACCAACCAAAGAGTACACATGGAGGGACCCATGGCTCCAGCTGCATACGTAGCAGAGGATGGTCTTGTCAGGCATCAATGGGAGGAGAGACCCTTGGTCCTGTGAAGGCTCAATGTCTACTAACATATTCTACTCTGTGTGTCTTCTTTCCTCTCCTATTTGCTGCTTCTGTATTGCAGTATTATTTGTCTATGTGATATACACTTGACCGTTGACCAGAGCAAAAAGAAATATTTACAAATGACTTCCTCGCTTTCCCCTCTTTCCTCTCTGAACTATTTCTTCTTCACTGTCTTCTTAATAATTTTCACAAAGTAAATTTCGAATAACTCAGTAAATGGCATAGCTAGTGATATTCATTCAACATCATTTAAAATAACAGAATATCAAAGATACAGCAATTGCAGTGGAAAATAGTTGAGAAAATGCAGGGATAATTCTCTTTAAGTTTCTGTGGTTTATCTCACAGTAGCAACATAACAAGACACAAAGCAAATAGTCACCATAAATTAGATTTATAATTTAGTTACCTGCCTTCCTGTTTGAATCCTAAAATAACAACCAGTAAGCAACTGTATACATATATAGCAAGCGAGTTATTTAATTTTGATGCCTATATAGTGTGCTTTTCATTTTATTTGCACCTAGTATTGAATTCAAGGTAATTTTCCTTCTTAATGTTATGATAAGCTACTCAGAATATTGTCCACAGGAAATATAATGGGAATACACTTTTCTCATTAATTTATTTAGTATATAGGCAAAATTAAAACTACCTTGAATCATAATTACTGATGATAAAATGCTTAATACACTAAAACTTTTAACATTTGAAGTATCCCAAGGAAAGCTGAAATGATCTGCTCCTTTTGCAAGCACAGCCTAGCCTTACATCTCATGTGCACATGTAAGCTAATGGGATGTAGTCTTGAAGAGAAAGAAAAACTCCAGCAGGCAGGAAATGGAGGCTCTGACTCTAATGGGACATAGCCACAAAGATACACAGTACTCATTGCTGTTACCTTGCTTCAATTCTCCTTGGTCTATGAAATATAAAGTTGAAAAAGACTGAAGGAAGTTTCCATGTAGAGATAGATTCTCGTCTCAGCACCTGAGAGTCTGCCATAGGCGTTGCTTACTGTGCCCTAGGGAAGCTTGTAGTAACTTGATAGGAAGAAACCTGAAATAGGGTAGACTTAAGGTTATCAAATTCTAGCTTTGACACTATAGTGTAAACTGAGGCAGACAGAGAGGTGTGGTGTAGTGACTAGAGGTTGCTGAAATCAGCTGACAGGGTCAGCATTAAGAGTGATGGGGGTTTGGTCTAGAGAGTAACCTATGGGGAGTGATGACTATGGCAGTGGTTACAGCTAGAGAAAAGAAAGGGGGAAATATCTCTCTCTTCCTCCTTCCCTCCCTCCCTCCTTCCCTCCCTCTTTCCCTTCCTTCCTCCCTCCCTTCCTCCCTTCCTTCCCCTCTCCCCCCATCACATACACACACCACAGTGGTTGAAGCCACAGCAAGCTCTAACATTCTATTTTTTTCTTCTTCACACTTCATACCACTAAGCCAAAGGTTTTCTTTTTTTTTTTTTTCTGTTTTCTTGAATGTGTATTTTAGTGGGAGAACATGAACTCTTAAACATGCATGTATTTCCATTACAGATTATAAATAACTATCATGGCAAATAAGGCCTGGGAAACATTTTAGATAGATTATTTAGGGAAAGCTAAGAGGAGTTGGTTTTTTTTTAAAATTATTTTCTTTATTTACATTTCAAATGCTATCCCAAAAGTTCCCTATACGCCACCCCCCTGCCCCTGCTCCCCTACCCACGCACTCCCACTTCTTGGCCCTGGCCTTTCCCTGTGCTGGGTCATATAAAGTTTGCAAGACCAAGGGGCCCCTCTTCCTCCTTAAAATAAGAAACAAAATACTCATGAAAGGATATAAGTACAGAGACAAAATTTAGAGCTAAGATGAAAGGATGGACTATGCAGAGACTACCCCATCCGGGGATCCATCCCATCATCAGCCACAAAACCCAGATACTAATGCACATGCCAGCAAGATTCTGCTGACGGGCCAAAGGTTTTCTATTTAGGAAGAACATTACCTCATAGCCACAAGTCAAACAATCACCATGAAAATATATTCTTGAAAAACAGGTTAAAATAATTACACGAGGAAATTATAACAGGATTGTTAATTAAATATATGAAACTTATATCTAACTAATAAACAGTTCTCATCTATCTTCCACAAGTTCATTGTAACATCAAAGCAATAAACTATCTTGTCAGAGATTAACAAAGTTTAAGCAGGCCAAGTGTATAGTAGCAACTTTCTCTCTGTACCTGGTTGAGGACAGTCTGCATTTACTAAAGAACAGGTTGTCTGTCTTATGTTTTATTTTGGACATCTTGATCAGCTAGACAAGCTAATCATCTGTTCTCTTTTCTTATATACATAATAGAATTTTTTATTCTTTATTCATAACCTTTCTATTTTATGCCATACACAGAAAACTTATTGCCATATCCGTATACCACAAGATGAAGGAACTCAGGCCCAACTGAGAGTAAATGCTTTCTTTGATCATTAATTTGTCCCAAGCCTACTTTTCTTGTTGCTACAATTACATGCTTGAAATGAATGAGTGCTCATTGTATTCCTTTCTCTAACTTATGCAGCTTTTTCTACTCCATGAGGAGAGAGCACATTCTATTCTTAAATCCAACTTTAAACTTTCTATCAAACATCGTAACTTCCCAAAACCATTTAAATCAGGATAACTTTCCTAAAATTACTTAAGTCAAATAATTAATTCCATAAAATCATTAATTCATCCTAACAGCATTATCTCAAGAACTTTAATCTTCACGTTGATCTGTAGGAAAGTTGTCCAGCAGAGTGGGAAGTAATCACACCAGGTTATAGGCAGCAAGGGTCTCACAGTATCTACTCACATCAAGCCAAAAAAAAAAAAAAAAAAAAAAGTAGAATAGGGCAATAACAAACATGAGAAAGTACATCAGTCACAAGAAGCAATCCTGGCACAATGTTTAAAGGGCCATACATTTTCAGAGTCCATCCGCCCATAGCTGAGCAAGACAGTGTGCTGTCTCTAGAGAGTTCACTTGCCTACTCTTGGATCTCCTGAATGCAGCTTGACATACAGTCTTGAGGGTGACTATCATAGGCTTCTACTACTATAATAAAACCCAAAAATAAACTCATTGGAAGGAGGAGTTTCTTTCATTTACAATTTTCATGTCACATTCCTTCACAAAAATATGTCAGTCAAAATCCCAGAGGCAGGAATGAAATGTCAAGGTAAAACCCTGGAGGCAGGAATAAAAACAAGAGACATGGAAGAATTCTGTTCCCTAGTTTGCTCTCCATGGCTTGCTCAGTCTGCTTTCATATATAACCCAGGACCATTTGCCCAGGTTTAGCAACATCCAAAATGGGATAACCCTTCCCACAAAATCACTAACTAGGAAAATGTAGTGTAGATTTGCCTAATATTTATCTTGCTGAGGAATTGTTTCGGTTGTGTTTCTTCTTCCAGATGACTCAATCATGTGTCAAGTTAACATAAAAATAGCCAGTGCAGCAACCCTGGGAAGTAATCACACCAGGTTATAGGCAGCAAGGGTCTCACAGTATCCTCACAGTATCTACACACATCAAGCCAAAAAAAAAAAGTATTGCAGAAAGAAATGGGGACATAGTTCCAGCCCACTGAGATGTATGCTGCTGTGGGTTTCAGAGTCTGAGATACGAGGACCTTGTCACAGTGGATGCTCCTACCAGTTCACTACAAAAGACACAGAGAAGACACCCTTACATAGGATTCTTAAATTTTTTAACATCTGAGAGCTAGAATTTTCACTTGAACAAAACCATAATGTGATGAAATTAGCTTATTCAATTCCCAGGGTGAAGCCTGCTGCAAATATTTCATTTTGCTCAGAATCAGTGGTCAAGTATGTATCATGCAGACAAGTTCCACTTCAATTGTGAGAAGATCTTGGGATTACAACTTGCTCACTTGATACAAACATTGTATGAAGAGATATCTTTGCAGAGTCATTCCTTTCCCTTTTACCCTGCAGGAAAGGAGACTAGAATTCTGCGCCCTTGCTGCATTCATGACTTTATCAGACAACAGTAACTATGAACCCTCTTCTGACTCCATGTACACATCAGGACGCAGTGGCACAGATCTTCTGATCTAGGAGATATAAGGCTCTACTCATGTCTCTCTAGGGAACTCCAAGACATGCAAGCTTATCGTGTTCACACTTCCAGTTCATTCTGCTCTCTCATCCAAAAAAGTTTAACCTCGAGGGGTAGAAAAAGCTGAGGCAGACTGTTGGAAAAAATACCCAATGCTTCTGCCATAGGGGATCAATGGAAATATCAAGCAAGAAATTTCCATCTGCCTACATCTCAAATTATTTTCCTCACATACTTATTCAAATTTGTCTTTTCTGCTGCAGCAAAGATATACATTTCTTCAGGTAGCTATGCCTATGGGAGACACATATGTCACAGAAATTGGGAACATTGAAATCTCCTTAGAATCTAGGTGCTTTTAAAATTCTGGGTTGAATATCTTAGAACACAAGTAAAATACATGGTACCATTTCTAAAAGGCAATAAATATTCATCACCTGAATCTTGTTCTGCTTTGTTATTCTATATAATATTGGGATTACAATTATTTTGGGGAGGATTTTCTTCCTGAGGAATGAAACCTTCAAACACTATTTGGTCACTTATTTACTAAAGTACTCTATCTCCAAAGTCACCTTCTGATTCTTTCCAATCTCTTCAGTTGGATCTCATTCCCTCACTCTGTTATTTATATAATCATTCATGCAATCAATATTCAACTAGATAGGAGACACTTTGTTAAAGAAAGGGAGTAAAATAATGAGCTTATTAACTGAGTTCTGCCCACACAGAACTACAGTCTAATGATAGACATAGATATTAGCCAAGTAATTACCCAAATGTGAAACTGTTATCATTTCATGATGGAAGGGAAAATTACCAGCAGATACATTGCTCAGAAGGGTGAAGAATGGATACATCATTTACTATGAAATATGCAGATGACTCAGCCTCCTAGTTTAGGAAGAAGACAGATGAAAGGGATAAAATAATGCTCTAGAGTACTAGTATGTACAGAGCTACTGGAATAGAATAAAACATGAGACAATCAACAGCTTGTAAAATTGTGCAAAAAGAAAGTGGTCAAGAAAGGAACACAAGAGAAGATGAACATGGACAGGGGGATATAGGTGAGGCTGTCAAATCCTACAAGTTTACCAGGGATCTTAGTCAGAGATGTATAGTGCTATTCAAAAATAACCATGAGGTGTGTTGTGGGCATGATGGAAAAGGGCCTGGGGAGGGCCTAGTGGAATTGTGTTGACCTGTTTTGAAATGTTCTGAAAATTGGTTGTTTTAAAAGTCTGTGACGCTGCATTGTGAGTGATATAGACTGAAGGAGATGGTTGAGTATAGCAATATTTTAAAAGTAAAGTCAAGATCACTGGTAATAGATTATACGTAAGAGATGCCATGAAAGAGAAATGTTAAGGATGCCTAATCTGAAATCATATATAGGTTGGGAAGAACTTTAAAAAAAAAAAACAAACAAGTGATTAATATAGGATATGCTGTTACACTTGGAGCTTGCTCTGTTGAAGTGAGAAAAGCCACTCCCACTCTGCAGTCCTATAGATTGTGGGGATGTGGAGGTCAAAATTGTGAAGGAAAAAGTGGATGGAGAGAGTCCTGGTCTCATGTATATGGCATTAGATCTAAGATGGTGAATTCAGCAAAAAGGAACTGGGGCCAGGGCTCTGTCTACCCCCATCCCCATCCTCATGAATGTCCCAACAGGTGATGATGCTTACCTTTTTACCTCTTCCTCTCCCTTCTGACCCCTGATCATTCTAATTAACCTCATTTCACAGGGCTTTCATTGGTTCATAATGATGGTGCAGTGAGATATGATTGACCTAGGCTTTAGGGCCTTGGATTGGCACAAAACACTGTTTATAAACTTGTGCACCGTTAAATGAACTCAGATCTGCACCCTGATGCTGGTCTCTAGGGCCTGATTCTCAGGATTCCTCAGAGGACTCTGTCACCTCTCACATCTCCATCCTTGGTCTTGTTCCCACAATAGAATTCCATAATTCCTTAAATATTTGTAACCATGCCTTGGATAGAAAAAGCACATGTTTTGCTTTAATTTAATGTCTTTGCTCCAACCCATATGATTGTATGACTCTCTAAGAGAAATCCAAAATGTAGTCAACAGATACTCATAATGTTAGCAGTTTAAAGCATCTAGGGAAATTTGCTATATTTTGGAAGAAAATCAAAATAACTATATATTTAACCAAATCTTGACTACAACTTAAATATCATTTCTTTGGCTACCTCCAAAATGTAATTATAAATGACCTATCAGTGCTTCTGTTGAACAAGAGTCCACTATGGTGACAATATTAGAAATTCATCATTTACTTCTAAAAACAAAATACCTTTAGAGGAATAGCAACATATTCATGCATATGCCTGCAATCTTATCTTTATGGATTGATCTTATATCAGTTTAATATTATAACTCAACCACACACCCTGCACATGAAAGATCATACCTAATTTTATGCCTGTAGTTACATTCCAAATAACAGCAGACCCTGAATTAAGCTTGATCATAGCCACATACCCAACACAATAATTCATTCCAGATTCCATATTTCAAAACAATAAAGTTGTATTTTCTTAGGAAATGGTCAGCATTAGTAATCCTTTCAAAATATATGAACATAAAAATTAATAATTTTGCATTGTAGATTCATAAATGCACATTCTGTGCATATTATTTAGAGATCTCTAAGTTGCAGCAAAATTACTTTCTTCCTTTATGGCCAGTATCTAAATTATAACACTGTCATTCTCATTGTGGACAGCTGACATTTATAGGTTGTTGTGAAAACAAATTGTGTAATTTTGCTGCTTTAAAAAAGACAAACTCACTATTAAACCCTATGCTATCTGCTTTCCCAACTAGTCAGTTTCTGTTTCCAAATGTAAGTAAAATGAAAGACCACACACTTTATCAATCAAAGTTTTAGAAAGAATGTATACCAAGTGTCTGTTCCTTGGTTATTTTTTTCTTGCTAAGACAGAATGCTATGACCAAACAATGTATAAAAGAAAGGTTTTATTGGGTTACTGTTTCAGAGGGTGAGAATCCATAACAGCAGAACAGTGAACAGCTGATAACTCACATCTTGACAAAGAAAGACAAGGGAATCACACAAGAATTTTGAACCTTCAGAGCCCATTCTCAGTGACATAGTTCCTCCAACACTGGCACATCCTTTAATACTTCTAGTTCCCCCAACTGGGTCATAGTCCATTCTAGGCTGTTGTTAAATCTCCTCCACCAAAGAAATTAGTCAATTACCATCCAATTTAACCTTAGGCAAATTCTTAGTACAAGACTAGAAAGCAGCCACTTTCTTAGAAGTGTACAAAATACTACAAGAATAGTAAATAGACCAATTGCTAGTTTTACCTCCTCTGAAACCTCTTGAGCCAAGTTTAGATTTCTCTCAGTAGTACTGTCTTCTAAGCTTCTACTAGAGGAGTTCACTAAGTCTTGCTTACAATGTTCAACACTTTCCCATTCCAAAGTCCAAAAGTCTTCCATATTACTTCAACAAACATGTGGTCAGGTCTGTCACAGTGACACTCTGCTCCCTGATACATTTGTCTTAGTTACATTTCTATTATCCGACAAAAGACCACTACCAAAGCAACTTATAAAAGAAAGAACTTAAGTAGGCTTACTGTTTTAGAGGGTTAAAGTCTATTATATTGCAGCAAAGTAACAGCTGAGAGATCACAGCTTAATACACAATTATAAGGCAGAGAGAGAGGCATAGGGAATTGTACTAGTGCTTTGAAGTCCTAAAGCTTGACACCTCCTGTCCCCAGGTATATACCTTCACTAAAGGGTATAGCTCCTAATATTTACCAATAATTCTACCTACTGGGGCCCAAATTTTCATATATATGAGTATACAGGGACCATTCTCATTTTTTAAAAGGAACTAGGCAATCAGGAATTAAAACATGGCAACAGTGTCTTGCAGAAACAAAAGGACNGATGCAAACATGAACTCAGAGTCAGAGGCAGCATGCATAGGGCTGGCATCATGTTAAAGCCAGNTGGGACTCCAGAGCACAGAAGGGAAAGTGTACATGACCTTCCATCCCTAACCAAGAAGCTCTCTCTAATTGACAACTACTTGCAAAGGAAAATCTGTTTTCTCCAATAAAATTTTCCTCACATTATAAACCACACAAAAGGGTAAGCCCCATGGCCAGCAGTAGATAGTCAACACAAAATGAAGTCAGTGATGTTTTATATATGTAAACATATATATGTTTTTGAATCTTGTACTGGCTAGTTTTGTGTCAACTTGACACAGGCTGGAGTTATCACAGAGAGAGGAGCTTCATTTGGGGAAATGCCTCCACGAGATCCAGCTGTAAGACATTTTCTCAATTAGTGATCAAGGGGGGAGGTCCCCTTGTAGGTGGTACCATCTCTGGGCTGGTAGTCTTGGGTTCTATAAAAGAGTATGCTGAGCAAGCCAGGGGAAGCAAGCCAGTAAAGAACATCCCTCCATGGCCTCTGCATCAGCTCCTGCTTTCTGACCTGCTTGAGTTCCAGTCCTGACTTCCTTTGGTGATGAACAGCAGTATGGAAGTGTAAGTTGAATAAACCCTTTCCTCCCCAACTTGCTTCTTGGTCATGATGTTTGTGCAGGAATAGAAACCCCAACTAAGCCAAATCTCATATTACATTGATCTTTGCCTTACTGGCATTTTGCTTGTATAATGAATTCTCTGATTTTGTGTTTTTGTGGAGTATGTGTGTGTGTCCATGTGTGTACATGTGTGTGTGTGTGTGCAAATATTTGCATGCTTGTCTGTGCACGTGTATATTTCTTGTGGTTTCTTACTTTAACAACACGAACAAAAGCAGCCTTTGATTTGCTTGCCTGGTTTCTGTTTGTTTGTTCGGTTGTTTGTTTGCCTCTTTGCTTTTTAAGGAGAGAGGAAAAGAAGGCACAGGGATGCATGTGTAGTGAAAACAGGAGGATCTTAGATAAAATGGGAGTGGGAAAACAACAATCAAAATATATTATATGGATTTACTATAAAAATGAAATGAAATAAATATTATAAGAGCCTTACAAATAAAAGAATTTGGTTTTTATATTTTCACTGCAAATAAAACATTATTTGTTTTATAAATAATCTTCCAAAAATTAAGACACTTGGCAACTTAAATGCATTAAAATCTAAACACATTTGTTCACACAAATCTTAGTATTTTCAGACTATTGTCACAAAGGGGACTCATTTTCTTCATAAGTATATCTTATGAAGGCTGGAAGTATTTTCTGAATTTTCGAATTTAAACAGAATTTCTTTGTATCCATTCTGGTATGTCACAAAGCTGTTATATGTGAAAACAACTGCCTTAAAATGTCAAGAAGACCTATATTCTGACTGGGAATGCTAGGTCCAGGATGTCTGTTTGGCAGATCTCTACTTTTTCCTTAGGAGAGGGAACAATTGAGATACTCAGGAACTTAGAATCCTCTATTCATAACACTTAGGTTATAGTACCAAGAGACTTACTAGAAATGCAGGCATTCTATTGTCAGCAACTCTACAGGAAGAACAATAATATCAAACAACTAGACCCCCCCCCCCAGAGCTCCCAGGGACTAAACCACTAAACAAAGAGTACACATGGAGGGTGCTATGGCTCCAGCTGCATATGTAGCAGATGATGTCCTAGTCAGGATTAATGGGAGGAGAGGTGCTTGGTCCTGTGAAGGCTTGATGTCCCAATATAGGGGAATGCCAGGGTGGCAAGGCAGGATTGGGTGGGTGGTGAAACAACCTCATAGAAGCAGGGGAAGTAAGGATGGGATATGGGCTTGATGGTGGGGTGGAGAACTGAGAAAGGAGAAAACATTTAAAATGTAAATAAAGAAAATATCCAAAAAAATGTATACTAGAATTCTGAAATCCTATCCTTTCTTTATCAGATGATGTGACAGTATATTAAAACATCACTATTTAATAATCCAAATTCTAGGTTACATACTATAATGGAGAGTTTCAACCAAGAAAGTAGAAGCAGAATTCTACTTTGAGAAAAAAAATGAAAGGATTCTTTGTTGAAGAAGATCATTTTTGTATGCAGGACTAAATACCAAAATAAATGAAGAGCGTAGAGAAGCAGAGGTGCTATAACATCCATTGTACCTTATCTATGAAATCTTGCATTCTCCCAAAAATATACCTTAACAAATTCTGTTGAAACCATATACTTCTTTATATGTCATTTCATGTCATTCTTTCCCTATTAATAAATAAATGTATTAATTCACTTTCTATGTACTTGAAAGTGAAGCACTTTAAGTTTGAAAGGGACAGGCTTAAACTGTACACATCACTCTGATTTCCAAAGTAGGACCTGTTATTAAATCATTATTAGATTAATTTTTGTGCTGTAGATTAAGATAACTATTTGTAAAGAGCAGAACATGTTTGACAACATAAAACAATATAGATGCCAGAAAAGGAAAAGATGTTTCTCTCATCTACAATAAAACTTTTGAGTATAAAAAAATCTTGTTTTTGCAACAAAACAAACTCCTTGATTTTGAAGTGAGAAAACATAGGATATACCAGAGAAATAATTTTATTAACACAAGAAAGCATAGGGACTATCCAAATAAAAAAATAGAATATAATTTAAAAATTAATGAAAACAGAAAAAACTCAAATAAGAAATAAGAATTCTATTAAATCTGTAAGGAAATGAACTAGAGTGAATAAAAACATGCCACTAACACTGGGAAAGAAAAATACTTCTCAGAACCATGAGCTCCAAGATTATAGAGGACATGACAGGATAAATTAATTATTCATTTTTGTTAATAATATTTTCAAGTTGTTCATGAAATATGTTAACTCCCTCAAAGGAGAATAAACATGAACAGTATAAATTGCCATAGAAAAAATGTTCATACACTTTCAAGAACATCCCTATCTCACACAACATACACACATATACACACACACAACACACACATGCACATAAATATGCACACATGCGAGCACCCACCTAACAAAAATTAATCACTGATGAAAAATATATTTTTCTGTTTGAGAGCATTTTAAAAACAAATTACAGGTAAAATATAAAATTTAAAATCAATTTTATTCATTGCATATGTAATCTAAATTAGATACAGTATACAGAAGAAATCAATAATTGGGTTTCTACTAGATTCAAGTATAAACCTATATTTATGAATTCTATTTATATAATTTTCCCAATAATATAAAAATCAAAATTTAGTTGTATGTACTACTAAATTACAACTAATATTGAGGTGTGACTGTTGTTCAGAAATAATTGATATTTGAAAATTTTACATAGCCATATTCAATTTAAGCAATAAATAAGATTATGTTCATAACAAGCTATTGGCATTACAATGTTGTTGTAGTGCTTATAGATTAAGCATAAATAAATAAAAAGTAGGATATGAGATTTATATGAGGTAAATTTAAAAGTGTTGGTGAGACATAAAATTCAATAATTTAAAAAGAATATATTTCTGGTAATGAAATCTTAGAAAAATAAGAAGTTTAAATTGTCCAATACAAATACTTTAAGTGTACATATTTTGATTTTTTAAAAATATCTCAAGATGATATGTTTCTGAAATTCATAAAAATTTCTTATTAACATAAAATAAGTGACAAAGTTCAATGATGAAGGAAGGAGTGGAGAAGGAACATAAAAAGCAGTGGGAAAAAGGTGAGTCAATTTCTAGAGATTTTATCAATAAGTTAATAGTGTGAATTGCATTGAGAAATCAAACACAGAGCAATACAGGTTTCATTTTGACAGTGTGTGCAGGAAAAACTCAGTAGAAATAGTGAAATCTTTAATGAATGTTGATACAAAAATTGTGCAAAAGCTTGAAAACATAAATATCTGATCCCAGAACTTGTGCTAGAATTAATGTCAGATAAATTTACATTTCAAGTATTAGAAATAATCTGCAAAAATGAAGAAACATAGAATTTCATATTATAAAGGATCTTACTACCTTTAATACTAAAACTGAGAAAATGTTAAATAGCTCCCCTGGTCATCTATACTTTACAGGGTCAAAATCTAAGAGTTAATGAGACAGAAACAAAATGAACAACAGTCACACAGCTATGAAGGACTATCCAACCAAATGTCTCAGAACTTAGTCTCTACTAAAAATAGTAAAAATCAACTTTCTAAAGTCTGTATCAGTCAATAAAAGGAAAGTTTACAGATAAAGAAAATATGCAAAAACAAAACAAAACAAAACAAAACAAAAAAAAAAAAAACATACCTTTAATCCTAGCACTTGAGAGTCAGAGGCAGGTGAATTTCTGAGTCCGAGGCCAGCCTGGTCCACAGAGTGAGTTCCAGGACAGCCAGAGCTATACAGAGAAACAATGTCTTGAAAAACAAACAAATAAAAAACAAAACAAATGAAAAACCGAAACAAAAAAGAAAAGAAAAAAGAAAGAAAAATAACAAAAAGTAATGTATTTCCAACATGAGTGATTTAGGATTCCTCAAACACTTCTATTTACCAAATAAAATATCAATTGTATGTCATACGCTTATTTTAAATAAATCTAATGAACTCAAAGAAATGATTTGTTCACGAGAGAAATTCAGTACTTGTAATGGTTAACTTCTCATTTAGACAAGACTAGAATCACCTAGGTGAAGTCTCTTAGAAGACCTCTGAGGTCTTCTTCTGAGGAGGGAAGACACACCGTAAATGTGGATGGCAATGGATGCTGGCCCTGAATCGTGAACTGCATGAAGAAGATAGCTAAAGTGAGTACTCATCTCGGTCTGCTTCCTGACTTGGGTACACTAGGATCAGCAAGCTCTCGTTTCCACCACCATACCTTCTCCAACTTGAAGAACCAAGTCAACCAGAACTGTAAGCCAAATTAATCTGTGCTTCCTTGAATTTCTTTACTTGGGAATGTATCATAATAAGACAAGTAGTTTATGTACCTAGCAAATCTTATAGAAAGGAAAACTACCTAAGTCAAGAATCTAGAGCACTACAAAGGTAGAAATGTGATTCCTAAATTCTGATTAGAAGGCCAGGTGGACAAAAAGAGAACAAAGGAGAAAAAGTACCAAGAGCCTCCTGCCACGCTGTTCAAGAGGTATGTGTGCATGATTTCTACCTGACATTATGACAAACATACAATTAAGATCCCTCCATGTATGACTTTGGAGCTCTTCAAATAAGCCTATTGAAACACAACTTAGAGATACAGTTTTGTTTTTTTTAAATTTTAGCTTAAAGTAATGAATGACTAAAGCATATACAAGAGAAGGATATAAAAGAACAACAAAGTAATTTTCTCATATGACATGAATATAATATGAAGTATTAAATATGTAGAGCATAATACTGAGTAAGAAAAAGGAAGAAATGTTGGATTAGATGTAATTAGATACAGTTATAGAAAACTTAAACAGCTGTATTAGATTACACATAAGTTTGACATTAAAGAACTAAGTCATTCAGTATTGGTGAATATGTATATGTGTGATCAAACTCAAAACATCCCCTGTTTACTTGCATAGTCAGAAAAGGGCAGATATCAATCAAACCTAAAATAGCAATATTTAATAATCAGAGTTGAATACATTTACAAGCAAAGGATCTAAGTAGAATCCAAACATTAAGATCTAATATAAAACTAAATATCTATCCAGTGTGATGGGAAAGTGAAGGAGGAATACAGTTTTTGAAAAGAAGACAAAATTGTATCAAAAAAGACTGAAGATATGTATTGAACTATGTTCAAAATTATATGAAATGTTAGTGTATTGATCTAGTTAAAAGTCAGAGATGATAAGAATCAATTAACAGTCCATTTCTACTATGTGCTTCTGTGAAGTTCATATTGCAACACAAGAATTCAAAACTGCATCACACGTTTGGCAGCAAACATTTGTAATCCCAGCACTTGTGAGATAAAGGTAGAGATTGGGATAATAAAGTTTGCAGCATCTATATTGCAAGTAGGAGTCTACCCTGGCCCAGGAAATATTGCCTTAGAGAAAAACCTAGAACTAATGATACAGGAGCATATTGAGAAAAGCAGCAATTAAAATGAGACTGAAAACAGTTTATTGATATAAAACAACGTATCTTAAGAATTATTTGACATAAATTGGTAGTTTATATACACAATTCCAAATGAACTGTTAAAATTATTCTGAAAAATAACAAAATTCAAGAGCTTATATTCATAAAAACACTCTTAGATGGATAGAAACAGAATTTAATAAATGTGATGAGTGGCTATTTAAAACCACTGATTACAAATCAGTAAGAATTTAGACTATTACAGTGGTACTATTGGAAATATTACTATAAAGAACTCATGGAGAATGGTGCTAGCAAATTTAATAAATATTCATTTTTTATTTACTTTTTATTTTTTATTTGATATTTTCTTTATTTACATTTCAAATGCTAACCCGAAAGTTCNCCATACCCTCCCCCCGCCCCTGCTCCCCTACCCACCCACTCCCACTTCTTGGTCTGGCCTTCCCCTGTGCTGGGTCATATAAAGTTTCTTAACTACAGACAATTTACATATTAATCTTACACTCACATACTTTCAATAATGGATATTTAACTTCAGATTTTATAATTGCTGACCATATAATATTTGACATATTGAACAATGGCTGGAAGATAACTTTTTCAAAGGCAAAAATCTTTTCTCGTTGAATTATTCTTAAATGTGAAGCATACAAATTTATTGGTTTGAACGTAAATATGAAATATAATTTATTCAGAAACTGACACATGTTTCTTTAAAGGAACTAAAATTTGAAAATAATGGAACTCAATGTTGACAAATTTTACATTAAAAATTTTAAATTCAGCTTATTAAAAACACCATATGGTAAAACTAAAGTTAGAGAAAAGATTTGTAACAGAAAAAGGTTACTAAACACCTTGGATTTAAAAATATATAAATGTTTACAAGTAACCAAAAATATATACAACATAATAGAAAAGAAGAATAAAATTTATATACAATAAAAAGTTTACCAGAAGTGAAATTTAATGTCTAATAAGTAAGAAGAAATACTTAAAAACTAAGAACTCCAGTTTAGAAAAAGACAACAGCAATGATCACTGCCACAAGTGAGGGCCTGAGACTGTACACATACCACACATACACACATACACACACACACACACACACACACACACACACACACACACA
>NC_034596.1:41198374-41217875 GCF_900095145.1 Mus pahari
ACACACACACACACACACACACACACACACACACACACACACACACACATTTGAAAAAGAACTTGGAATTTCCTGATTATATACAAACATAGTGAAAAGATCGACTACAAAATGATTACAAAAACAAAAGAGATATCCTGATTAAGTGTTTTGTTACCATTTCCTTAACTGAGTTCTATAATGTTGGGAGTAAATTAGACATAACTCAAGAGCAAAGGTCACTGATGAAAACGATATTAATTAAAAATAAACAAAAATGCATGTGTGATTTGATTAAAGGTCAACTATAATCATTGAAGTTTTACTATTGGTAAGAAATGAACTATGCATTAATTAATCAAATTATTAAAGGATTCACTCTCATTTGTTTAAAAACCAACTATACTATGAAAAACAGGAAAGTTAATCCTTCATGATGTACTTAGAACAAGACAAACAATTTTTCTTGTACCATGGAAATTTGTTCTTTTGAGTTCAGTTATTATCAAAAGTGGCATTAAAATAATTACTTTATGAAAATAACTTGCCAAACTATGCAAAATGATGATAATTCGACAATAACAACTTTGTAAATATTAAAAGTTGTTCCCAAATTTAAGTGATTGCTTGAACAATATGGAGCAAAAAATTAACGTTATGAGGATGCATTAATGAAGAATCTATATTTAAACCTCTACAGTGTTGAGTCTATAAATTCTTCCCGAATTATACAGAGACTGTCCAAATAAATATTTCTATACAATTAGCAGTGTGCTATTTAGAATTTCTAATGCTATCAGAGAGATTAAACTTCTGTCAAATTTCTACTATGCTAGATTTTAATTATTCTGGCATAAAAACTAAGCCTATATATCTTAAAAAGCATGTGCTTTAATTCATTTTAGGAATGTTTAGGTGACTTTTTGCCTTATCTCTAAATATATTTCATCTTTGAAATTTCAATAGCATTTTTCTGGTTTGCCACTTCTAGATGCATTTAACTTGCTTAATTATGTGGGAAACAGGTGTTTAATAACCTGACACTTATATTCCCTGCACTTGACATCTTTATTTGCAAATGACCACGGCTCAGTTTCTTCATTTTTGATTTATATTCAGAGAAGAATGCACTTAATTGACCAAGAAGTTAATGAATTTGATGAGTGAAGCTGTAGCTAAAGATTTGAGACAACTTCTTTTCCTATGACAGAAAACTTAATTTCATATTAGTACCATTTTTTTCTGTGTTCCATAGTTATAGACTATGCTATTACACTTTGATGTTTAAAATCAACTCATTTCATACTGGTTTCTCCTAAAAGGGAAGTCTGCTTAAATTTTCTAGAGAACTATTTAGGTGGTATGTAAACAAAAAAGTGCATTTATTTCTTAATTTCTGATCTGCCAAAAAACGTATACATGCACAAGGTCACTTCTGTATTATTTGAAATTATAACATACTGGGAATGGTATTATCTTTTTGTTTGTCCCAGTATCATTAATTGTTGCACTGATAAAACTACTCTAACAAAAGAAATGTAGAACAGAAGGATTGTATTTAGATCATACTCCATTACCAAAGGAAAGTTACAAGTAAAAACAACCATTGTCAGAAACAAAGAGACAGTGAATGACTAATCCTCTGCCTAGTGAATGGTTCTACCATCAGTTGGAAAGTCTTTCCAATTCAATAAATATGATTAAGATAATCCCCCACAGGCTAACTCATTCTAGATATTTCACCCCTCAATGAAAGTTCTCTCACAGTTGATTCTAGATGCTTGTCAAGTTAACGTAAATGAAGTATGACACTCATAAATAGAAGATTTCAATATCTAGAGAAGTCTGCAATGGAGCACTGTAATGCTATCAGAAAACAAATAAAGATCTTCAACAACTAATAAAGATTTTTTAAAATAGCATTACTAAGCAAAAATGGTAGTCGTAAAGCCCATAAACTTAAGAAGTAAAGAAGGAGAGGGCATTCTAAAAGTAGAGGGTTTATAAGGAAGAAGTTAAAGAGTGGATTCTTGCAGATGGGACTAGAGTAACATAACTTGATGGTCACTGTCATACCAGCTCTCTCCTAAACACTTCTCACATCTCATTTCTTCTATTTATATTTCCATACAGTCTTCACATACTTAAAATTGATACAAATAAAGCCATCCAGAAAATTATCATAATGACTCTCTGGAATCATGAGAAATGAGAAAGAATTTTAGGGTTTGCTTGTACCATAATGCACAAATTTAGTAGGATTTGAATTCGAACTGTTTATTGGCTAGTTTTTTGTCTTTTCAATGTACTATGCATAATACCTTTCAAAATTCCATTATCATTTTATCTTACTGAAGTAAAGTTAATTTTGTTAAGCTGGCTACCTAATAATGTTTCCTATATTTTTTGCTCTCTGTAGTTAAGCAAAAGTGAAGGAAAATAATATCTAATTCTTTTTTTAAACAAACAAACTATAAATCTTATAATAAGATAAAGTATAGATAGATACTTAAGGGAGAATGTTTATACCAATCCAAAATAATTCATTAGGGAAAGCATTTCAGATTTGCATTTGATTAAATATTACAGAACTTAATTTTCAATCACAAGGTTTCTTTGCATTTACAATTTTTGCACTTGTATGTTTCTATTCATTGTTACATATAATCTGTTCATGGTGAAAATAAACATCAATTGTTTAAATATAATGATAAGAGTAGATAGAAGGAAGAAATATTGCTATGCTGTGAAGTTGCTTATTTAAGAAAACATAGGTACTGTGTCCTTTCCCTTTAATTCAGTTTTGTGAAGGTGGTCACTGAATATCTGTATGTATTATTTCATAATATACCTTTTTACATTATCAAAATTTGCACAGTATGTTGATTAGACCAAGTCCTTTTCTACATAGGAGAGTGTGCCATTGATTTCTGACCTTGTAATGTCCTAAACTGGCAGAAACTTTACAAATGACCTTTCATGATGGAATTCATTTGCAATTTTGTGGCAACTTCATATTTTCTTAGCTTATGAAGGTCATACGCCTGACATTAATTTCAAAGAGAATAAGTGATCCATTTAAATAATTATAACATCTTTTAGGTTAACTGAAGTGCCCGTTATAAAAAATTAAATATCTCCACAAAGATATATGGAAAAAATTTTAATGACTAATAAAATTTAACATTTAAGCCTCTACATACATTATGTAAGTCAAAAGATAGTATACATTTATTTTAGTACACACAAATTAATAATTGTATTAGCCTATTTCATTCACTGAAACTACATGAAGTAGTAAAAATCAGGCTTCATGCTATCATTGCATTGTGCTAAATAAAACTGTTTTGGAAAACACCGTATACATTAACAAGCATTCAGTTCCACTTACAGTCTCAAGAATAGAATGCATTGTTTAAAATTCAAGAAAATGGTTTTTTAGGAAAAAAAACTCTCACTAAAAGCAACAATAATAATTTTATCTGGTTAAATTATCTTGGAAGTAATGATCTGTATCTGAGTCATGAAGTTTCCATCGTATTTACAATATAATCATAGTGGATCCTGTTGGGCTTCAGGGTAATTATGATGGAAAACACCCTGTCTTAGACTTCTCCATGGAATGAAGCATGAGAAGTGAGCAACCGTCCCTTGAAATAATGTTAAGGATTTAAGCCTAGTTAAAGAAATCATGAAATGAGAATAATGAGGAGTTAGATACAGAAACGATGAAGTTTTATTTTTTTGTCCGAGTTGGAATTGTATTTTAAAATGTATTTTATTCACTTACATTTTTATTAATCATTTTATTTGTTTATATTTCAAATGTTATCCCCCTTCCTGGTCTCCCATCCACGAATCACATATCCCATTTCCCCCCACTTTGCCTCTAAAAGGGTACTCCTCCACACACAAACCCACTCTCCCCTCATTCCTCTGGTATCTGCCTTCTCTGGGACATCAAGCCTCCACAGGACCAAAAGCCTCCCCTCCCATGGATGGCATATAAGGCAGGTCTCTGCTACATATGTAGCAGGAGCCATGGACCGGCCCATGTATGCTCTTCGGTTGGTAGTTTAGTCCCTGGGAGCTCTGAGGTGTCCGGTTAGGTGATATTGTTCTTCTTACAGGGTTGCTATCCCCTTCAGTTCCTTGAGCCCTTCTCCTAACTCTTTGAATGGAGTCCTTGGGCTCAGACCAATGGTTGGCTGAGGGTATGGGCATCTGACTTAGTCAGGCGCTGCAGACCCTCTCAGAGGACAGCTATACCAGGCTCTTGTCTGTAAGCATTTCGTGGCATCAGCAGTTTTGTCAGGGTTTGGTGTCTCGAATAGAATTGATCACAAAGTGGGGCAGTCTCTTGTTGGCCATTCCTTCGTCCTCTGCTCCATTTTTGTCCCTTCATTTCCATTAGACAGGTACAATTCTAGGTTAAAACATTTTAGATGAGTTGGTGGTCTAATCCCTCAACTAGAAGCCATGTCTATCTACTGAAGGTAGTCTCTTCAGGTTCTAACTCTATGCTGTGGAGTATTTTGGCTAATGTCCTCCCTACTGGGCCCTGGGAGTCTCTTGTATCTTTGGCGTCTGGAACTTCCTGGCAGTTCTTCAAGTTCCTCATCTTCATTGCTACTTATTTCTTTTCATTTCCCTGGACATCTGGACTTCTCTATTTTCTCTTCCCATACCTGGTTCTGCTCCCGCTTTTACCTCCCTCTCCCCTCTTCCATCCAGGTTCCTCCTTCCCTCTGTCTCTTGTGATTATTTTCTTCCCTCTTTTATGTGGCTTTGAAGAATCCACACTATGGCCTTCCATCTTGTAAAGTTTCATATCATCTCTGAGCTGTATCATGAATATTCTGAGCTTTTGGGCTAATATCCACTTATCTGTGAGTACATACCATGTCCTTTTGGGTCTGGTTTAACTTACATAGGATGATATTTTCTAGTTCCAATCATTTACCTACAAAGCTCATGAAGTCATCATTTTTAATAGTTTAATAGTATTCTATTGTATCGATGTACCACATTTTCCATATCCATTCTTCCATTATGGGATATTTTGGTTGTTTCCAGGTTCTGGCTATAATGAATAAGGCTTCTATGAACATAACAGAGGATGTGTTCTTGTTATATGTTGGCGCAACTTTGGGGTAGATACTCAGGAGTGGTACATTGGGTCCTTGGGTAGAGCTATTTCCAGTTTTCTGAGGAACTGCAAGATTTATTTCCAAAGTAGTTGTGCCAGCATGCAATTCCACAAGCAGTTGAGGAGTGTTTCTCTTCTTCCACATCCTCAGCAGCATCTGCTGTTACCTGAGATTTTTATCTTAGCCATTCTAATTGCTGTAAGGTAGAATCTCAGTTTTGTTTTAATTTGAATTTCCCTGATGACTAAGGAAACTGAACATTTTCTTTAGGTGCTTCCTGGTCATTTGAAATTCCTCAGTTGAGAATTCTTTGTTTATGTCTTTAGTCTATTTTAATTGGGATTTTTGGTTTTCTGGAGTGTGACTTCTTGTGTTCTTTCTATATTTTAGATATTAGGCATCTATTGGATGTAGGGTTGGTCAAGATCTTTTCCGAATCTGCAGTTGCCATTTTGTCCTATTCATTGTGTCCTTTGCCTTACAGAAACCTTTCAATTTTATGAAATCTTATTTGTCAATAGTTGATCTTAGAGCCTGAGCTATTGATGTTCTGTTCAGGAAATTTTCACCTGTGTCTATGTGTTCAAGGCTCTTTACCACTTCCTCTTCTATTAGATTCAGTGTATCTGGTTTTATATTGAGGTCTTTGATCCACATGGATTTGAACTTTGTATAAGGAAATTAAAATGGATCAAGTTGCATTTTTCTATATGCAAACCACCAGTTAGAGTAGCAGCATTTGCTGAAAATGCTGTATGTTTTCCACTATACGATTTTGGCTACGTTGAAAAAAATCAAGTGACCATATATGTGCGTGGGTTCATTTCTCGGTCTTCAATTCTATTCCACTGATCTACATGTCTGTCTCTGTACCAATATCATGGGTTTTCATTACTATTGCTCTGTAATACAGATTGAGGTGATTCCCCCAGAAGTTCTTTTATTGCATTTATTATTTATGAGAGGATTAAAATACTAAAATATACTAATATTTAATTAACGGCCTGATGCTGGGCATCATTTGTCTATGTTGGCTCCTTGCTTGCTTTTGTGATTTTCCTGTGTTTTAAGGGTAGTTGTTATAAGTATAAAAGGAATACAGATGGAAAAGAAATAAAAGACAACTGCAAGAAGTCAGGAGAGGATGGAAAAAGAGTCAGAGAGAAGACAATAAAGGAAGAAAATGGAAGGAATGAGAGGAAGATCTCTGTATTTCTCTCTTTTAGAGGAAAATAAAATTTTCTATTGGTTAAGTCTGGATCTTCTGGGATGCTTGTATATATTCACCTATATTAGAAGAGGGACGTCATTAAGAAATCTACATAATGTTCATTTTATGGCAAATTAGCAAATCTCTGCAATTGAGCAGAAGGTTTCCTCAATATGAAAAGAACTGAGTACTTTCCCCTCTGATAATTCATTCTGATTATTCTTTAGACATTTCTGGAAATCCTATCACCTGCATGTGATAAGTTTAGTTGGGTGATTAACATCAGCTTTACTTTTTCACCAGTTCTCCATCCATCCTTTCCCAGGAGTTTCATTCACATTAAACGGAAACTGAATTGTATCAGGGTTCTAAGGGGAATGTTTTCCTCAACTGCAACTTAATATCTCTGCCTCTATGTAGTTATGTACTGCTTGTTCAAAGCCTTTATGAAATAATGAATAATGGTCTGCTATTAACAGACCTGTGCTATATAACTTGAACTCCGATGGCTAAATATGCTCTTGTTTCATCTGTTTTCAGCACAGTGCCATCCACCATCCCAGTGTTCTTTGAACACAAGGATTTGTAAATTCATGACCAAATGCCATGTGGCATCATTGGGATGGAATAAGCGGTGAGTCTCCACTCTGTAGCTACCTTCCACTCATGCCGTCCTATCCCAATATTTCTATTGACCATCTTGTTTTAGAGTTAACCATTTTCTAGACATAGACTTTCCTGTTTCTTAAATTTTTAAAAGTTTTCCAGCACTTTGGAGGCAGAAGCAGGCAGATTTCTGAGTTTGAGGCCAGCCTGGTCTACAGAGTAAGTTCCAGGAAAGCCAGGGCTACACAGAGAAACCATGTCTAGAAAAACGAAAGAAAGAAAGAAAGAAAGAAAGAAAGAAAGAAAGAAAGAAAGAAAGAAAGAAAGAAAGAAAGAAAGAAAGAATAAAAGTAATTGAGAAATGATTTAATTTTAAAGTGACTTTCTTTTTAATTAAAATATTATGTATGATTATCTGTTATGGAAAGTATTGCTGTTTTATAGCAGTTGATCCTGTTACCTAAAGCTTTAATGCTTAATGGTTTTAGTTCAGCAATCAACTCAAGACAGTGGTTATGCTGAAGGGGAAAGAATGTATTTAAAATGTCATACAAAATTTTAGTTCAATAATAAAGTAAGTTTTAAAGATCTTTAAAATAATTTAAACATTATTACAATTAATTCCTTACTCAACAACCAGTGCTAAATAGCCTATAAGGTTTTATATAATTTTCATATTCTCCACATTTTTTTATCAAAGTGAATTTCAATTTGTTTTCTTTTAATCCCTCTGCCCAAGTAGTAATGTGACCTCATAATTCTCTAAATATTCCAGAAAATATCAGACTAAGATGTTTCCTCATAGTAAAAGAAATAATTAGTAGGATAGAGTCAATATTGAGAATTGTAGGAACAACTTGCAAATTTTCTTTACCCATGTACTAACATATTAATATTTAAATATATATTTGATATATGTATTTATATTATATATTATATAGATATGTATTATATATTATATATAAACACATAACACACATGCATACATATAGACACACATGTATATATACATACATATGTATATATACATATTTTTACATATATGAGGAGAGAGAGAGAGAATGAGCTCAAGAAAGGTTGAAAACTAACCAGACAAATTCACAGATATAGATAAAAAGCACAGTTTCAATAACTATCAATTAAATGCACATAAGAGCAACAATAAGGAATCATTTCCTGTTAGTTATAGTGGATACTATGAAATGGTCAGAGATATGTAGAAAGGAGATTATTTATATATTGTCTGTGAAAATGTAACAATTACAACTACTATAAGAATAAAGTATGGAAGTTCTTCAAACTACAAAAGGCAAAACTGCCCAACAATCTTAAAGTTTCATTACTATGTATACCTCCAAAAGAGATAAAAATAATTGCAACAAGAGATATTTGTATTTCCATGTTTATTGTAGCAGTACTGAAAATTACAAAAGGATGAAATCAACCTAGTCTCTTCTCAGAATAAAATCAACTGTAGAATGGTCACACAATTTAATATTGTGTGGCCATAATAAAATAATTTTTTTTCAATCTAGAAATATGGATAGCAATGGAAGTCATCCTATTATCTGAAATAAGCCAGACATGGAAAGATAAATAAATACCAATGTATATTAACTCTTCTATGTAAACTGGTATAATATGCTCTAAAAAGAACTGAATAAGATGATAGGGATCAATGAAGAATGGCAAATCACTGAGAATGGTGACCTGAGTTCTGTTCCTCTTTAGTTCAGTAGAGTAGCAATAGATTACAGCAACTGAATGGATTTCAAAACAATTCAGTATCAGCTTATAAAGACGAATAACATTGGAAGAAATGGAGATGCTTATTACTTTGATTTGATTCTTTAACATGGAGTACATGTCTTGAATCACACAGTGCACCCCATAAAACTACACAATATTACATTATAATAAAAACTAAAATATTGCCTAAAAATAAAAATATTGCCTTAAGAACTCTGTACTTGTTCCCAATGCTGGGATACTTCTCAAAGAGCCACCCTCCTTCTTTTAATTTCTACTATTTGCAAGGTTAAGGTCATCTTCTTATCACAGATTTCTTTATCTATGATGTTCAGTACTGTAAAACCTAATTTCATTCCTATCTAATTTTTTGTCTTTGCTCTGTAACTATTTTTAGAGCTTTCGCTCCTTCTTAATGAAAATTTTCCAGTTCACTTTAAATTCTATATCCTCCCACTAGACAAATATTAGTGAATTCTTATTTTGTTCTGATCAGTTTGTCATATCTCTTGCCTATAGCCATGATGAGTACTGGGATAAGAAAATTTTAGTGAATATTTATTAAATAGACTAAAGGTAATAATTGTACCATATTTGCTTCAAGAGAAATTGTTTATTGATAAGAAGAGACACCATGACCACAGCAACTCTTAAAAAATATTTAATTGGGGCTGTCTTAGAGTTCAGAGGTTTAGTCCATTATCATCATTGCAAGAACCATAGCAGCCTGCAGGCCGACACGGTGCTGGAGAAGGAGCAGAGAATTCTACATCTTGATTTGTAGGTAACAGAAGAGCCTGTGTGCCACAGTGAGCATGGCTTGAACATATATGACTTCAAAGGGTCAGATATGACTCATCCTCACAGTGCCACACTTCCTCCAGCAATGCCACAGCTACTCCAACAAGGCCATAGGCCCTGACAGTGCCACTCCTTCCAGGCTAAACATTAAAACTTGTGAGTCTATGGGGGCCCCACCATAGCTCTTGCCCCACTCTCTCTTTGTATTCTTAGAAATGTGTCTAGACTGCTTACTGATCTGTTATATGAATAATTTGGTGATCATTCTATAAAATTTAATTACCTTGCAATTTTAAAGGTTAACTTGACACCACTTATAGTTTTTGATGCTGATTTGTCCAAATCTTCTCTTTTTTTCCCTCTTCATTCTATTAAGGAAGGAAATATTAGCTGGAAATGGTGAAGCACACCTGTAATTTCAGTATTCAATCAGTAGAAGCAGGTGGCTCAATTCAAACTTAAGACCAGCCTAGCTTACAAATTAAATTCTTAGCAAATCAGAACCACACAGTGATATTTTGACTCAAAAACAAACAAACAAAAAAAACGAACAACAAATTATTTAATTAATTTTAAAATCCTTAATTAGGTGGAAATATATTAATGATAGCTTGTGATTAAAATAGTTTTGTTATACATTTCTTCTTAAATCGTTATAATTACCAAATCATTACATTTTAATATTAAGGTTTTTATTTCTTTTTCTGTATGTCTGGAGAATGAAACCCAGGGTTATCCTGATGCTAGAAAAATACTATATTGAGATACATTCTGGTATGAGGTAGAATCTCAGGGTTGTTTTGATTTGTGTTTTCCTGATGGTTAAGGATGTTGAACATTTTTTTCAGGTGCTTCTCAGCCATTCGATATTCTTCAGTTGAGAACTCTTTGTTTAGCTCTGTGCCCCATTTTTTAATGGGGTTATTTGATTTTCTGGAGTCCATCTTCTTGAGTTCTTTATATATATTGGATATTAGTCCCCTATCTGATTTAGGATTGGTAAATATCCTTTCCCAATCTGTTGGTGGCCTTTTTGTCTTATTGACAGTATCTTTTTACCTTATAGAAGCTTTGCAATTTTATGAGGTCCCATTTGTCAATTCTTGATCTTATAGCACAAGCCATTGCTGTTCTATTCAGAAAATTTTCCCCTGTGCCCAGATACATTCTAAACCCTTGGTTTTTGAAATAGGTCTTTATGCAGCCCAGGTTGGCTTTAATCTAGTAACTGCATCAATTTCCTCACTGGTAGAATTATACAAGCATACTGTCACACTCAGAAATCCTTTCATAGTTAAAGATGATTTTAGCTTTAAAAATCTGTTCAGCTCAATGCTGGAGACATAGTTGTGTTTCAGAGCACTGAACACTTTTATATTACACATGTGTTCAGTTCTCAGCATCCACATGAAGGCTCACAACTATTTGTGACTCCATCTCTAAAGCATTTGAAATTCTCTTTAGGTTTTGCAGGCACTGCATGCCAGTGATATACAGACACATATATAGGTACAACAACCATACACATAAATGAAAAATATCTATTTTGCTCACTTATGTACACCAGAATTTTTTTCATTACTTTGTGGTTGTTCTTCTATTTTTGTACTTTCACTTCTTAATACTCTTATCATTTTCTATCGGTTAGAAATTTTTAAATGAATTTCCTTTTGTGGTGGTTGTATGTGCCATTAGTTTCTATTTATAGAATCTGATATTCTTCATTTTTAAGTGAGTCTACCACCTTACTTATTCCAGTCCTTGGTTTATTGGCATATTTTGATGTATCGAAGCTTCAGTTTTCTTCTGCTCAGTTCCCCTAAATGATGAACTATAACTTAGAATTGTAAGCAGAATAAACACTTTATTCTTATGCTTTTTGTCAGGATATTTTATCACAGCGACTGAAGTAAACCAAAAGATATATGAAATGATAGTTATAATAATACAATTATAATGTCAAAGCTACAGAATATTAAGGAATGAAAGAGAAAATTGTTTAATAATATATAAAACTGTGTTCTATTTTCCTCCATTTATTTTCATTATCTTTTCTCCTATTTTATATCTATCAAAAATTTACTTTTATCTAGTTATTTTTCCATTTTTATTTTTCTCAGTGTTTGGATGGTTATATATGTTACATGTATTTTTAATGGTTATTTTCAACCATGAAGACTACTTACTAAATTAATTAAACCTAAACTAAAGTATCATATTTCTTATTGGGCAAGCAGAATTTTAAATTTGTAATTTAACACAATCATTTGATTCATATATTATTAAACACTTTTCTCTTTCATTCCTTAATATTCTATAATATTGATATCAGAATTGATTAAAAATTAATAATGGAATTGATTCTCCATACGATTGTTTTCCTTCTTTCATTAGATGAGATAAGAAATTCACTCAGCTTAGTTAGCTGAAAAAGTCTTACATACTCATTTAAAAAATTAGTTTTCTATGCATAATTAGAAATTGTATTTCACTATTGCTAGTGATAAATTTCATTTGTAGAGTTTTCCTTATTATAAAGTTTATGCTTTTTCTGTTTCTTTCTTGTAAGTTCTCTTTTTCTTAATAGTCTGAAATTTTGCTCCCCCTCTTTGTGTGTGTGCACACATACACATGCAATCTTTGTTTTCTTACTCCTTTGTTCAAATCTAGGTTCACATATGCAAGGAGCTCTAAAACACAGGGGTTTCATTTGCTTCTGCTCTGATACACAAGATTCTAACACTTTCTCAGAAGTGTTTTCTTTGAGATGAGTATAAATTGGCCTCAACATTTGTGGTAAATCCTCTAACAACTTTTGATTCCAGGTTTGTAAAGGGGTATTTGCACCATAGATAAACTTGGCTTTCAGCTTATTTTGTTTTTATGTGCTTTTTGCATACATCTTGGCACACAGCTTTCTCATTTGCATGTCAGGGCTGTTCTAAAGACATTTTCTTTACATATTAAAAATTACTGAAATATTTTTATATCCTGAATTCAGTTGTTTTGCTGAATAAATGGTCTTCTGAATTACCTTTAATTTATACAATTTGAAATGTTAATTTCCTCTGTCAAACAGATTTCATATATCTTAATATTTCTCTAGCTGAGTTAAGAAAATACTGCCTCTGGCATTTAAAACTACATTTACTAAATTATTTCACAGAGGTGTGATTGATAAGGTATTGCATTGAACAGGCTATCCTTTAATCACAAAAGACTAAAAAGTAGCAAGGTAAATATGATCTGTCTGATGTTGGCTGCCAGTACATACTCAATTTACAGGAAGTACAGAGACTAAAGCCAAACTCAGCTGTATAGTGAAACCATCTCAAAAGAGAAAATGTGGGGTGGATATACCTCACTGGTAGAATACTTGTCTAGCATAGTTTTGTTTTGGGTTCTCAGCATTGAAAGTGCACACAAACACACACACACACACACACACACACACACACACACACACACACACACAAACATGGGAATGGATTGGAGAGGAGAGAGAGAGAGAGAGAGAGAGAGAGAGAGAGAGAGAGAGAATGTAGCCCATCTACAAGCAATGGGAGGAGCAGTGGTTTTAATAATTGTCAGTGTTTCTGTGAGGAGGCATTCCATTTATTCCCTTCATTCTCTGTATTTCAGTACCTGGCACCATGACCAGGAAACTTCACGTTCAAAACCAAGACTTCTTATAACCTACATGGTTTAATGTCTGCTTAGCAATTTCTATTTCATTCTATTACACACTTCCTGGAATATTAACAGAATTTGCAAACACTAGAGTCTGAGTATCATTATCAATTTGCATTAACATAAAACCCTTCTTCAATCTGTCCATAATTCTTTCATGCCTCATAAATCCAATGGGGTCCCTATGTATTAATTTATCCATAACTCTTTCAAGTATTGTCACCAAAATCTTGGCATGTATGTTTATAGCACATTTAGCTATTTAAATGGGCCCGTAACTTTTAGGAGTGTTATCCCTCCCTTTTCTAAATTAGGAACAGGTATTTTCTCATAGATGAAGAAAATTCACCTTGTCCAGTATGCTCCACAAATACCTACTATACAAGGTATCAATTTTGCCCTAAAAGTATAAATGACTCCTTGGACAGCTGCATTCTCCTTTTCTTTGCCCTTAGCAGGTTTTCAAATGTCATTTAGAGAAAATTAATTTGTCTGCATAGGACATTCCCATCATTGACATTGAGGATATATTTCCAAGCATTTCTTAGAATTTAAAGTATGAAGAAAATAAATCCACTGGAGTTACAATGCCACTTAACTCCCTTCCACAAGACCAAAGGAAATGAAAAAATACTTTCTTCCATCATAGAACTCACAGTTTGCTTTCCCTGGGGCAAAACACAGTCAGATAAAGGACGGACAGTGGGTGAAACAGTATGTTTGAGGGCTAAGGAAATTGTTCCTTAGAGGCCTTGAAAGGTAATATGTCTCATTAAATTATTGCAATGGAAGAGAACTGGGTACAAAGAAAGTCAGAACTAAAAGAGATTGCAGAATTCATGGAACAGTACTATATAACACATATAATCTATTATAATATATAATGTATTAAAAACATAACACAATGTATATATGTTCAAAGTTATACTATATATACATGTGTGCTGGTGCATGTGTGCTCGCTTGGGTGTAAGCCTTGAAAGCTATGTAATTTGGAAAAAGTCACGCAACTAGAGGCTAAACATGAGAGGATGAGTTCCTAGTTCTTTTTTTTTAATTAATTAATTTATATATTTATTTTACACTCAATATTTTATTCCCCACACCACCCCGTTCATCCTCCTACTGCTCCACATGTAATACCTCCTCCCCAACTCCCTGTCTCCACAAGAATGTCCCACCACCACCACCCCAAGTCACCTGACCTCTTAAACTCCCTAGGGCCTCCAGTCTCTTGAGGGTTAGGTGCATCATCTCTGAATGAACACAAACCCGAAAGTCCTCTACTGCATGTGTGTTGGTGGCCTCACATCAGCTGGTATGTGCTACCTGTTTGGTGGTCCAGTGTTTGAGAGATCTTGGGGGTCCAGATTAATTGATACTGCTGGTCCTCCTACAGGGTTGCCCTTCTCCTCAGCTTCTTTCAATCTTTGCCTAATTCAACAACAGGGGTCAGCTGCTTCTGTCCATTGGTTGGGTGCAGCTATCTGCCTCTGACACTTTCAGCTGCTAGTTGGGTCTTCTGGAGAGCAATAATGCTAGGTCCCTTTCTGTGAGTGCTCCATAGCCTCAGTAATAGTGTCAGGCCTTGAGAACTCCCCTTGAGCTGGATCCCACTTTGGGCCTGTCCCTGGACCTTCTTTTCCTCAAGCTCCTCTCTATTTCTGTCCCTGAAATCCTTTCAGACAGGAACAATTATGGGTCAACATTGTGACTGTGGGATGTCAACCCCCCTCCCTCATTTAATTCCTAGTCCTCCTCCTGGAGGTGGCCTCTATAAGTTCCCTCTCCCTACTGTCAGGCATTTTATCTAAGCTCCCTCCCTTTGGGTCCTCAGAGTCTCTCACCTCCCAGGTCTCTGGTACATTCTGGAGGGTCCTCCCAACCTCCTGAAGTTGCCTGTTTCCATTCTTTTTGCTGGATCTCAGGGTTTCAGTCCTTTTCCTCACCACATCAGGTTTCCCTCTCCCTCCCCACTACCCACCCTGTCCACTTTTCCTCCCAGGTTCCTCTACCCTTACCACTGGTGATTGCTTTCTTCTCCCTCCCAAGTGGGACTGAGGCATCCTCACTTGGGCACTTCAGCTTTTCTGACCTTTTTGAGTTCTGCTACTGTATCTTGGGTATTCTGTACTTTTTAAAAGCTAATATCCACTTACTAGTGAGTACATAACATCCAAATCTGGAGGTTCCGAAAAAAATAAAAACAAAATGGAAATAGATCTACCTAAAGACCCAGCAATACCACTCTTGGGATTATACCCAAAAGATGCCTCACCATGCCACAGGGTCACTTTTTCCACTGTTTTCATAGTGGCCTTATTTGTGATAGCCAGAATCTGGAAACAACCCAGATGTCGCAAGACAGAAGAATGGATACAGAAAATGTGGTTCATTTACACCATGGACTACTACTCAGCTATTAAGAGCGAGGACAACTTGAGTTTTGCAGGTAAGTGGATGGAACTAGAAAATATCCTAAAAGGAGGTCCTAATTCTTAAACAAGGATTGCTCTGTACACTATTAACATAATATTCATTCTCATTGTCAGTAATTAAAGTTGGTAATTGATCTTTCAATTTAAAATATAAAAATACTAACTTATATAGTTTATGAAATATATTTTGAATGTGGTATATTATTCTAGGGAATGGGACTTTAGGATATATTTTATAAACACTATCATATATATATATATATATATATATATATATATAATCCAAAGGCAAATAATAAACAGGTGAGTACATGCAGGTGCCATGCACAGGGTGGTAGAAACAGGTGGTGGGCATCACCTAGATCTCAGAAAGATTTTCTTGCATGTTTGGAATCTTGATATTATACTAAAGGGAAAAAAAGACAAGAAAAGATTCCAAGCTAAAAATATTGGAATAAGCTCCATTTATTTTCATTTTTATGGAAAAATCAGAATAGGACAATATTCACCTCTTTAAATAGAAAGAAAGGAAGGATGGAAGAAAAAAAGAAAGAAAGAAAGAAAGAAAGAAAGAAAGAAAGAAAGAAAGAAAGAAAGAAGTTGATTACATTATTAACACAAGCACACAAAAATCTTAGATCTAGCTTGAATAATTTATGAGTACACAGAGAATATATATCCAATTTATTGTTATGTAATTAGTGAAGGAAAAAAATCACATATTGAATATATATAACCTAACTTTGTATACATGTTTATTTTGTTATGGTCACTATGATCAAGTTAAGTAGGATATCTATCATTATGCTGCAAAATTTGAAAGGAGAGAAGATTTTGTCTTTATTGTACACATGAATAAATATTAAGTAGAAAATTTTATAGATTTGGGAAACTAAGGAACTATTGCTACATGTAAAGTTGCAGAACAAGAATACAAAAAAAAGTTCTTTTTTTCTTTCTTTTTTTATTCTTTAATCCTGTTTTACACTCCAGACTTCATTTCCCTCCCAGTCTGGCCTCAGACCATTCCCCATCCCATACCTCCTCCCTGCCCCCACCTCTAAGAGGATGTTCTCCCCACCCCCACATGACCAGACCTTACCACTCCTTGGGGACTCAAATCGTTTGAGGGTTAGGTGCATTTTCTCTTACTGAGGCCAGACCAGGCAGTCCTCTGCTGTATATGTGTCCAATATATGCTGCCTGGTTGGAGGCTCAGTGTCTGAGAGATCTCGGAGGTCCAGGACAGTTGAGAATGCTGGCCTTCCCATGGACCCTCCTTCCTCCTCAGTTTCTTCCAGCTTTTCCCCAATTCAAGCTCAAGTGTCGTTGGCTTCCATCTATTGGTTGGATGCTAGAATCTGACTCAGCTGCACTGTGGGCCTCCCAGGGGGCAACCATGCTAGGTCCCTGTCTGCAAGCACCTCACAGTATCAGTAACAGTGTCAGGCCCTGGAGTGTCCCCTTGAACCGGATCCCAATTTGGGCCTGTCTCTCGACACCCTTTTCTCAGACTTTTCTCCATTTTTGTCCCTGCAGTTCCTTCAGATGGGAACAATTCTGGGTCAGATCTTTTGTCCGTGGGATGACAACCCTATCACTCATACTTGATGCCCAGTATTTCTCCTGGAGGTGAGCTCTACAATTTCCCTCTCCCACTGTAGGGCATTTCATCTGAGGTCCCTTCCTCTGAGTCCTGAGCATCTCTTACCTCTTATGTTTCTGGTACCTTCTAGAGGGTCCCTCACCTCCTACCTCCTGAGGTTGCCTCTTTCCATACTTTCTGTTGGTCCTGATCATGTTCCCTCCTTGCCTTCCCTGTCCCTTCCCCTATCCAGGTCCCTCTCTCTCTCTCTGCCCTCTGTGATTGCTTTCTTCACCCTCCCAATTGGGATTGAGGCATCCTCACTTGGGCACTTCAGCATGTAATCTTTGAGTTCTGTGCATTGTATTCTGGGTATTCTGTACTTTTTGGCTAATATCCACTTACTAGTGAGTGCATATCATGTATGTTGTTTTGGGTCTGTGTTACCTCACTCAGGATGATATTTTATAGTTCCATCCATTTACCTGCAAAACTCAGGATGTCCTAGTTCTTAATAGCTGAGTAGTATTCTGTGGTGTAAATGAACCACATTGTTTGTATCCATTCTTCCATTGTGGAGCATCTGTGGAGCATCTGGGTTGTTTCCAGCTCTGACTATCACAAATAAGGCTGCTATGAACATAGTGTAACACTAGTGGTATGGTGGGGCATCTTTTGAGTATAAGCGCAAGAGTAACTTCAGGTAGATCTATTTCCAGTTTTCTGAGGAACCTCCAGATTGATTTCCAAAGAGGTTGTACCTGTTTTGCAATCCCACCAGCAATGAAGGAGTATTCATCTTTCCTCTTTCCTTGCCCACATGTGCTGTGACCTGAGTTTTTTGATCTTAGCCATTCTGCTTGGTGTAAGGCAAAATCTCAGGGTTGTTTTGAATTGCATTTCCCTGAAAGTTCTAATGTGACCTTTTAAATAGTTCATGGATGTTGATGTAACTGTCATATATTCAAGGAAATATTGTATGTTAGGTTAATAAAAAGAAAGTGAACAAAGTTGTGTTGTAAGATAAAAATTAAAACATAGAAAATGGAAATTTAATATATGAGTATGAATTTATTCACATGGACATACAAATCTAATCAAGGTTAGATAAAGATTGCATGTGGAATTGTGGAAAACTTTCTCCCGTATTTGTGGTACTGGAAAAAGAATATGGGGCCTAGTGCTACTGAAATATACCCCTAGTCCTACAAAAACTGTCAGTAAAGAAAATGATTGATAAAAGAATATAGGTAAAAAGGAGCAAAGAAAAAAAGTTGGTCTTCATAAAAGTCTCAGACTATAAGAACCTGATGGGTATGTTTTAATTGGTACTACAGATTTTATGTCTATCCCTTAAAGTATAGAGTACTCAAAATGAATGAACATAAGAGAAAACCAAAAAAAAGCAACTTGGAAGATCTAAAGTTTTCTAGGAAATAGGGTAAATACAGACTACAATAACTTATATTTTAAAATTACTAGAAGAACCAAAAGGATTATGAAATGCATAAATATAAATGAAATGGAAATAAAATTATCCTGATTTATTTATCATACACTACATATGTATCTATATTAACTGGACTCTGCAGAACTCCCAGCGACTAAAACACCCACCAAAGAGTATACATGGGACAGTTCATGGCTCATGTTTTATTGTAGCAGTGACTCACCTGGCATCAGTAGAATGGGAGGTGTTTGGTTGTGTGGAGACTGGATATCCCAGAAAAGGGGGATGCTAGAGGAGTGAGACATGAGTGAGTGAGTGAGTGGGGGTACACTCTCTTAGAGGCAAAGTTGAGGTTATGGGCTCAGGGAATTCATGGAGGGGAGACTGGAAAGGGGGATAATATTTGAAATGTAAACATATAAAATTAATAATAAATAAATAAAGACCGATAGGTAAAATGAGCAAAAGCTTAAAGCACTGCCCATAAAGATATGACAATATCATTAATACAAAATTTATGGAAAAATTTATGGAAAAATTTATGTTCGTTTCTCTTCTTTCAACTCATGCTAAAGTTCAGAGTTAGAACTCAGGTTATCAGGTTTGGCAGCAAATACCTTTACTATCACAGCCACATAAAGCTCTAGAATTACCATTTAATTTGTCCTATTGCCCGGGCTACATACTAACTCCTTAGAGTCTTCAAATACACATTCTAAAAAACCAAAGTTATCTAAAATGAGAGGGTTATATTGAGTGTATTAAAAAAGATAATGTACGAGCTTGCAATCCCATCAGCAATGGAGGAGTGTTCCTCTTTCTCCACAACCTCGCCAGCATCTG